>NW_020825505.1:0-67308 GCF_003286085.1 Drosophila persimilis
GACCGAAACAGTTCTGACGTGCAAATCGATTGTCAGAATTGAGTATAGGGGCGAAAGACCAATCGAACCATCTAGTAGCTGGTTCCTTCCGAAGTTTCCCTCAGGATAGCTGGTGCATTTTAATGTTATATAAAATAATCTTATCTGGTAAAGCGAATGATTAGAGGCCCTTAGGGTCGAACGATCTTAACCCTATTCTCAAACTTTAAATGGGTAAGAACCTTAACTTTCTTGATATGAAGTTTAAGGTTATGATATAATGTGCCCAGTGGGCCACTTTGGTAAGCAGAACTGGCGCTGTGGGATGAACCAAACGTAATGTTACGGTGCCCAAATTAACAACTCATGCAGAAACCATGAAAGGCGTTGGTTGCTTAAAACAGCAGGACGGTGATCATGGAAGTCGAAATCCGCTAAGGAGTGTGTAACAACTCACCTGCCGAAGCAACTAGCCCTTAAATGGATGGCGCTTAAGTTGTATACCTATACATTACCGCTAAAGTAGATGATTTATATTACTTGTGATATAAATTTTGAAACTTTAGTGAGTAGGAAGGTACAATGGTATGCGTAGAAGTGTTGGCGTAAGCCTTCATGGAGCTGCCATTGGCACAGATCTTGGTGGTAGTAGCAAATAATCGAATGAGACCTTGGAGGACTGAAGTGGAGAAGGGTTTCGTGTGAACAGTGGTTGATCACGAGTTAGTCGGTCCTAAGTTCAAGGCGAAAGCCGAAAATTTTCAAGTAAAAAATCAGTGAGTAATATTGTCAAATCTTTTATGATTTTTAAATACTTGAATAATTTTGAACGAAAGGGAATACGGTTCCAATTCCGTAACCTGTTGAGTATCCGTTTGTTATTAAATATGGGCCTCGTGCTCATCCTGGCAACAGGAACGACCATAAAGAAGCCGTCGAGAGATATCGGAAGAGTTTTCTTTTCTGTTTTATAGCCGTACTACCATGGAAGTCTTTCGCAGAGAGATATGGTAGATGGGCTAGAAGAGCATGACATATACTGTTGTGTCGATATTTTCTCCTCGGACCTTGAAAATTTATGGTGGGGACACGCAAACTTCTCAACAGGCCGTACCAATATCCGCAGCTGGTCTCCAAGGTGAAGAGTCTCTAGTCGATAGAATAATGTAGGTAAGGGAAGTCGGCAAATTAGATCCGTAACTTCGGGATAAGGATTGGCTCTGAAGATTGAGATAGTCGGGCTTGATTGGGAAACAATAACATGGTTTATGTGCTCGTTCTGGGTAAATAGAGTTTCTATCATTTATGGTAGTTACTTGTTCCCCGGATAGTTTAGTTACGTAGCCAATTGTGGAACTTTCTTGCTAAAATTTTTAAGAATACTAATTGGGTTAAACCAGTTAGTTCTTATTAATTATAACGATTATCAATTAACAATCAATTCAGAACTGGCACGGGACTTGGGGAATCCGACTGTCTAATTAAAACAAAGCATTGTGATGGCCCTAGCGGGTGTTGACACAATGTGATTTCTGCCCAGTGCTCTGAATGTCAAAGTGAAGAAATTCAAGTAAGCGCGGGTCAACGGCGGGAGTAACTATGACTCTCTTAAGGGATCACCATAAACGTTGTAAATCACTTTATATCGCAACTTTAGATATAAGCAAAGCATTTGACTCGGTGTCTCATGCAGCAGTTAGCGCCACTCTAACTGCATATGGTGCCCCTAAAGAATTCGTTGACTACGTACAAAATTCGTACGAGGTCTGTGGCACAACGCTCAATGGGGACGGATGGAGATCAGAGGAATCATACCTGCTCGAGGTGTCAGACAGGGTGACCCGCTATCTCCCATATTCAACTTGATCGTCGATCAGTTGCTTAGGTCCTACCCCAATGAGATTGGTGCCACAATCGGAGATCACACAACAAACGCGGCCGCGTTCGCAGATGATATTGTCTTATTTGCGGAAACTCGTTTAGGCCTTCAAACAATGCTAGACACGACTGTCGATTTTCTATCTTCAGTCGGGCTTACCCTTAACTCGGATAAATGTTTTACAGTTGGAATAAAGGGGCAACCGAAACAGAAGTGTACTGTGGTCATCCCAGAGACCTTCCGTATCGGTTCGCGCTCGTGTCCTGCATTGAAGCGCACAGACGAGTGGAAGTATTTAGGCATAACATTCACTGCACAAGGGAGGACCAGGTACAGTCCAGCCGACGACCTAGGTCCGAAGCTGTTGAGGCTGACAAGGTCCCCCCTAAAACCACAACAGAAATTGTTCGCACTCAGAACAGTTCTTATCCCACAACTTTACCATAAGCTGACCCTAGGTAGTGTGATGATAGGTGTTCTGAGAAAGTGTGACATACTGGTACGTTCGACCGTAAGGAAGTGGTTAGGGCTTCCTCTGGACGTGTCAACTGCATTCTTCCATGCTCCTCATACTTATGGGGGCCTCGGAATCCCTTCAGTTCGTTGGGTAGCGCCAATGCTACGTATGAAAAGATTGAGCAATATTAAGTGGGCCCACCTCGCGCAATCCGAGGCGGCCAGCTCATTTCTTACCGACGAATTGAATAAGGCCCGGGGTAGAACTCTGGCTGGACTGAATGAGTTGACATCGCGTACAGAGATCGAAACGTACTGGGCGAACAGGTTGTATATGTCTGTTGATGGTCGCGGCTTACGTGAAGCGGGACTTTTTCGTCCCCAACACGGCTGGGTGTGTCAGCCCACGCGTTTGCTAACAGGTCAAGATTACCGAAACAGTATCAAGCTGCGAATAAATGCCCTACCATCGAGGTCTCGTACCACGAGGGGCAGAAATGAATTGGAACGGCAATGTCGTGCAGGTTGTGATGCTCCCGAAACAACAAACCACATCCTGCAGAATTGTTACCGTACGCATGGGAGGCGGGTAGCAAGACATAACTGTGTAGTCAATAACCTTAAGAGGATTCTTGAGGAGAAGGGCCACACAGTACACGTCGAACCAAGTTTGCAGCTGGAAACCTCGGTAAGTAAACCAGACCTGGTGTGTATCCGTGACAATCACGCTTGCGTGATTGATGCGCAGATTATAACGGATGGACTGTTTCTCGACGATGTGCACCATCGCAAAGTTGAGAAATATAAAAGACCGGAAGTTATATCTGCACTGCGGAGAGAATTCGGAGTGTCGGGCAACGTCGAAGTCCTATCCGCGACGTTAAACTGGCGTGGGATCTGGAGCAATCAATCCGTTAGAAGATTGATAGCAAAGGGTCTCATCTCATCCGGTGACAGCAATGTCATTAGCGCCAGAGTGGTAACAGGCGGACTATATTGCTTCAGACAGTTCATGTATCTCGCAGGTTACACTCGAGATTGGACTTAGCCTATACACTATGTTGGAGAGAAGACGCTTGCTACCTAGGCAAAATGTGAAATTAGGTATAAACATCGTGGTTGTAAAACTTGAGGTGGGTTTTTAGTACGTATGCGTGATTACTTCGTAATCATGAATCGTGCATGCTAGTGGGGTTTGGCCTCCACTAGTATCTTTGAAGATTTTCCTTCCTCAGCGATCAAAAAAAAAAAAAAAAAAAAAATAGCCAAATGCCTCGTCATCTAATTAGTGACGCGCATGAATGGATTAACGAGATTCCTACTGTCCCTATCTACTATCTAGCGAAACCACAGCCAAGGGAACGGGCTTGGAATAATTAGCGGGGAAAGAAGACCCTTTTGAGCTTGACTCTAATCTGGCAGTGTAAGGAGACATAAGAGGTGTAGCATAAGTGGGAGATATTAGATTTCGGTTTGGTATCGACAATGAAATACCACTACTCTTATTGTTTCCTTACTTACTTGATTAAATGGAACGTGTATCATTTCCTAGCCATTATACGGATATATTTATTATATCTTATGGTATTGGGTTTTGATGCAAGCTTCTTGATCAAAGTATCACGAGTTTGTTATATAATCGCAAACAAATTCTTTAATGAGAAAATGCATTTATGTATTTTCAATTTGAAAATTTGGTATAACTCCAATTACTCAGGTATGATCCAATTCAAGGACATTGCCAGGTAGGGAGTTTGACTGGGGCGGTACATCTCTCAAATAATAACGGAGGTGTCCCAAGGCCAGCTCAGTGCGGACAGAAACCACACATAGAGCAAAAGGGCAAATGCTGACTTGATCTCGGTGTTCAGTACACACAGGGACAGCAAAAGCTCGGCCTATCGATCCTTTTGGTTTAAAGAGTTTTTAACAAGAGGTGTCAGAAAAGTTACCATAGGGATAACTGGCTTGTGGCGGCCAAGCGTTCATAGCGACGTCGCTTTTTGATCCTTCGATGTCGGCTCTTCCTATCATTGTGAAGCAAAATTCACCAAGCGTTGGATTGTTCACCCATGCAAGGGAACGTGAGCTGGGTTTAGACCGTCGTGAGACAGGTTAGTTTTACCCTACTAATGACAAAACGTTGTTGCGACAGCATTCCTGCGTAGTACGAGAGGAACCGCAGGTACGGACCAATGGCACAATACTTGTTCGAGCGAACAGTGGTATGACGCTACGTCCGTTGGATTATGCCTGAACGCCTCTAAGGTCGTATCCGTGCTGGACTGCAATGATAAATAAGGGGCAATTTGCATTGTATGGCTTCTAAACCATTAAAAGTTTATAATTTATTTTATAAACGACAATGGATGTGATGCCAATGTAATTTGTAACATAGTAAATTGGGAGGATCATCGATCACCTGATGCCGCGCTAGTTGCATATAAAAACATTATTTAATACAATGACAAAGCCTAGAATCAATTGTAAACGACTTTTGTAACAGGCAAGGTGTTGTAAGTGGTTGAGCAGCTGCCATACTGCGATCCACTGAAGCTTATCCTTTGCTTGATGATTCGATATATATAAATTTATTCTTTATATATGAAAATTATTTTTATATATTTATATGAATATATACCTATAAATGGTAATATATATATATATATATATTAAAAAGAATATATTTTATATAAATATGGATAAATTATTTATCCTATATAAATTACGTTGGCTTGAATATGAATATAATGTTATATTATAAGTTTGTTATACTTAATTACATATGAAATGATACTTATAAAAATTGTATTATGTAAACACACGAAACATAGTGTATATGCATATGTGCAAATGTGAATGTATATATGAAATAATATGAATGCAAAAAGCATGGAGTGATCGTATGTGGAACTTGGAAGTATTTCTAATATTGGAATTTAATGATATGTGATATGAATGCAAGAATTAAATACTTTGGTATATAAAATGTGATAATATTATATGTTATATTATAACATGAGCATGATTTGATTATGAATTAGGTTTTATATGGATATGGATATGGATATGGGAATGTTTCTCATATATAATATAACATTATAGCATAATCATAATGCGATTATAAATATAGAAAATATAAAAATGTATTTAATATAAATAGATATATTACGTGTATATGTGAAATTAAAGCAAAGATACCAGCTGATATGATATCTTTCATGTAAATGAATGATGAATGTAATGAAAAATAATTAATTTAATTTCATATGATATGGGGAACATACTAAGTCGGCAATGTCTGTTTATTTTATATGCGTATATATATTTTTCTTAATATATATGAATAATTTTGAAGTGATAGTATAATATTTTGTATTAAAATACGAAAAGAAACTATTTTTAAAAGGTACTCTCAAGTAAAAATACCTGATTTGCGGAAAGCGTGGCAGAAAACCTATATAGGGAGTGGTAGTCTCGTGCATGGTATATTTCATATGAAAATTTTATAATGAAAAATTATTAATTTATTTCATATGATATGGGGAATATACTTAGCCGGCAATGTCTGTGTATTTTATATGAATATATATATATTTCTTAGTATATATGAATAATTTTGAAGTGATAGTATTGTATTTTTTATTAAAATACGAAAAGAAACTATTGTTAAGAGGCACTCTCAAGTAAAAATACCCGATTTGCGGAAAGCGTGGCAGAAAACCTATATAGGGAGTGGTAGTCTCGTGCATGGTATATTTCATATGAAAATTTTATAATGAAAAATTATTAATTTATTTCATATGATATGGGGAATATACTTAGCCGGCAATGTCTGTGTGTTTTATATGAATATATATATATTTCTTAGTATATATGAATAATTTTGAAGTGATAGTATTGTATTTTTTATTAAAATACGAAAAGAAACTATTGTTAAGAGGCACTCTCAAGTAAAAATACCCGATTTGCGGAAAGCGTGGCATAAAACCTATATAGGGAGTGGTAGTCTCGTGCATGGTATATTTCATATGAAAATTTTATAATGAAAAATTATTAATTTATTTCATATGATATGGGGAATATACTTAGCCGGCAATGTCTGTGTATTTTATATGAATATATATATATTTCTTAATATATATGAATAATTTTGAAGTGATAGTATTGTATTTTTTATTAAAATACGAAAAGAAACTATTGTTAAGAGGCACTCTAAAGCAAAAATACCCGATTTGCGGAAAGCGTGGCAGAAAACCTATACATGATGGACAGTTGATGTCCATCGGTATTGTATACAATATTTGGTACAGTATTGTATATAATATTATTATATGTTGTCATTATACTCAAAGTAGTGTTTAATAGGAGATATTTGTTTTCAAATTGATCTTAATAAAGATAATATAGTGAAACTAACCAAGATATATACTATTTAGTATATATCATTTCTGTTTCGAATTATTATCGTGAATTTTTGGAAATGGTCTTATATGATTAAATATTGTATGAGTGCCATTTCAACAATGTACCAGCATATATAATCAAAGCGATTTATATGCAAATTCAAATATTGCCAAAATATATAAATTCCATTCCACATGAACTCATGTGTTTGGTTTTATTTAATGTATATCACAAAAAACGCATACGAAATTGGATAAATTTTAAATTTGTTGTTAAAATACATAGTTTAAACACAATTAATATTGGTTTAAGCCTATATACGTGTGATAATATATTAAGTGCAAATAAAAAGATATTTTTGAACGAAAAAAAAATGTATATAATAAAATATATATATTTGTATAGAGAAAAATGGCGAATGTGAATGCTATATAAAAATGGCCACAATCGTTTAACAAATTCTCATAAACTGTTGATAAAAAATATTTATTTATTTTTTTTTTTTATTCAAAAGTATTATTGAGTTGTCAAATATTTACATATGTGAGCGTATGCGCACGAAACGAAAACATTATTCTGGTTGATCCTGCCAGTAGTTATATGCTTGTCTCAAAGATTAAGCCATGCATGTCTAAGTACACACGAATTAAAAGTGAAACCGCAAAAGGCTCATTATATCAGTTATGGTTCCTTAGATCGTTAACAGTTACTTGGATAACTGTGGTAATTCTAGAGCTAATACATGCAATTAAAACACGGACCTTATGGGACGTGTGCTTTTATTAGGCTAAAACCAAGCGATCGTAAGATCGTTACATTGGTTGAACTCTAGATAACATGCAGATCGTATGGTCTTGTACCGACGACAGATCTTTCAAATGTCTGCCCTATCAACTTTTGATGGTAGTATCTAGGACTACCATGGTTGCAACGGGTAACGGGGAATCAGGGTTCGATTCCGGAGAGGGAGCCTGAGAAACGGCTACCACATCTAAGGAAGGCAGCAGGCGCGTAAATTACCCACTCCCAGCTCGGGGAGGTAGTGACGAAAAATAACAATACAGGACTCATATCCGAGGCCCTGTAATTGGAATGAGTACACTTTAAATCCTTTAACAAGGACCAATTGGAGGGCAAGTCTGGTGCCAGCAGCCGCGGTAATTCCAGCTCCAATAGCGTATATTAAAGTTGTTGCGGTTAAAACGTTCGTAGTTGAACTTGTGCTTCATACGGGTAGTACAACTTACAATTGTGGTTACTACTATACCTTTATGTATGTAAGCGTATTACCGGTGGAGTTCTTATATATAATTAAGTACTTGTATTTTTTTATATATTCCTCCTATTTAAAAACCTGCATTAGTGCTCTTCATCGAGTGTTATTGTGGGCCGGTACAATTACTTTGAACAAATTAGAGTGCTTAAAGCAGGCTTCAAATGCCTGAATATTCTGTGCATGGGATAATGAAATAAGACCTCTGTTCTGCTTTCATTGGTTTTCAGATCAAGAGGTAATGATTAATAGAAGCAGTTTGGGGGCATTAGTATTACGACGCGAGAGGTGAAATTCTTGGACCGTCGTAAGACTAACTTAAGCGAAAGCATTTGCCAAAGATGTTTTCATTAATCAAGAACGAAAGTTAGAGGTTCGAAGGCGATCAGATACCGCCCTAGTTCTAACCATAAACGATGCCAGCTAGCAATTGGGTGTAGCTACTTTTATGGCTCTCTCAGTCGCTTCCCGGGAAACCAAAGCTTTTGGGCTCCGGGGGAAGTATGGTTGCAAAGCTGAAACTTAAAGGAATTGACGGAAGGGCACCACCAGGAGTGGAGCCTGCGGCTTAATTTGACTCAACACGGGAAAACTTACCAGGTCCGAACATAAGTGTGTAAGACAGATTGATAGCTCTTTCTCGAATCTATGGGTGGTGGTGCATGGCCGTTCTTAGTTCGTGGAGTGATTTGTCTGGTTAATTCCGATAACGAACGAGACTCAAATATATTAAATAGATATCTTCAGGATTATGGTGTTGAAGCTTATATAGCCTTCATTCATGGTGGCAGTAAAATGTTTATTGTGTTTGAATGTGTTTATATAAGTGGAGCCGTACCTGTTGGTTTGTCCCATTATAAGGACACTAGCTTCTTAAATGGACAAATTGCGTCTAGCAATAATGAGATTGAGCAATAACAGGTCTGTGATGCCCTTAGATGTCCTGGGCTGCACGCGCGCTACAATGAAAGTATCAACGTGTATTTCCTAGACCGAGAGGTCCGGGTAAACCGCTGAACCACTTTCATGCTTGGGATTGTGAACTGAAACTGTTCACATGAACTTGGAATTCCCAGTAAGTGTGAGTCATTAACTCGCATTGATTACGTCCCTGCCCTTTGTACACACCGCCCGTCGCTACTACCGATTGAATTATTTAGTGAGGTCTCCGGACGTGATCACTGTGACGCCTTGCGTGTTACGGTTGTTTCGCAAAAGTTGACCGAACTTGATTATTTAGAGGAAGTAAAAGTCGTAACAAGGTTTCCGTAGGTGAACCTGCGGAAGGATCATTATTGTATGTTTCTACCGTTAACAAAAATATTTATATATTGCCAATTTACCAAACAAAATATGTTTTTATAAAATCATAATTGTAAAATAAAATATATTCAGTTGTATATATTATATGTTTATATTAATTATATTGCCAATATACTCATTTAGTAGTAGCTATACATATAACATTGTGTTCTATGTGTGTAGCAATTAATATATAAATACATATTGATGATATTATTACAATAATATTGATTTATAAAATCTGTGTGCATATGTACCATAGTATGCACGCGTTGCGAATATGTATTGTCCATCATAGCTATGGGCATACATTGGTTAATGCAACAGCCTAAAAAGTACAATGTTGTACCTGATTTCAGGTTAATACTTTTATATAAATTGATAATTATCAAACAAGCCAAAATACATATTATATTATTTAACAATATGGTAATATATCGCTTATATAAAACTAAGACATTTCGCAACATTCTTTTAGGATAAAACTAAAATTTATTGAAGGAATTGATATATGCCAGTAAAATGGTGTATTTTTAATTTCTTTCAATAAAGACATATCTGACAAATAAATGAATAAACAAATTTTAATCACTCTAAGCGGTGGATCACTCGGCTCATGGGTCGATGAAGAACGCAGCAAACTGTGCGTCATCGTGTGAACTGCAGGACACATGAACATCGACATTTTGAACGCATATCGCAGTCCATGCTGTTTGGTACTTTAATTAATTTTATAGTGCTGCTTGGACTACATATGGTTGAGGGTTGTAAGACTATGCTAAATAAGTTGTTTAAAAATTTTACGAAATTTTTAAGCATATTGTATATTATTGGATATATATATATATATATATTCATAATATTGATATTAAATGGAAACGCATTATCTCTCATTGTTGTATATATTTGTGTGAGAAGAACGAAGAAAAATATATATTTTTTTGTCCTTTTTGAATCAAATAATACTGAGGAATGTCTAGCATAAAAAAATAATTAAAGTTTTTTCATCTAGAATTGCCTCTTATTAATGTTTCGAAAGGAAATTTTGTTGTAAATATAAATATTTAATATTCTTCGTGATATTCGTTATAAAATACGAATATTATAATGATTTCATTATGAGAACGCTCTATATATAATAATATAGTGTAATTATCATTATAAATTTTAATATACGTATATACAACCTCAACTCATATGGGACTACCCCCTGAATTTAAGCATATTAATTAGGGGAGGAAAAGAAACTAACCAGGATTTTCTTAGTAGCGGCGAGCGAAAAGAAATCAGTTCAGCACTAAGTCACTTTGTCTATATGGCAAACGTGAGATGCAGTGTATGGAGCGTCAATATTCTAGTATGAGAAATTAACGATTTAAGTCCTTCTTAAATGAGGCCATTTACCCATAGAGGGTGCCAGGCCCGTATAACGTTAATGATTACTAGATGATGTTTCCAAAGAGTCGTGTTGCTTGATAGTGCAGCACTAAGTGGGTGGTAAACTCCATCTAAAACTAAATATAACCATGAGACCGATAGTAAACAAGTACCGTGAGGGAAAGTTGAAAAGAACTCTGAATAGAGAGTTAAACAGTACGTGAAACTGCTTAGAGGTTAAGCCCGATGAACCTGAATATCCGTTATGGAAAATTCATCATTAAAGTTGTAATATTTTAACAATATTATAATAATAGTGTGCATTTTTTCCATATAAGGACATTGTAATCTATTAGCATATAACAAATTTATCATAAAATATGACTTATAGTTTATTCAAATTATTATGCTTGCATTTTAACATAGAATAAATGTCATTAATTTGATAAAGTGTTGATAAATTAAAATTAATACAGTGCGTTAATTTTTCGAAATTATATAATGGCATAATTATCATTGATTTTTGTGTTTATTATATGCATTTGTATGATTAACAATGCGAAAGATTCAGGATACCTTCGGGACCCGTCTTGAAACACGGACCAAGGAGTCTAACATATGTGCAAGTTATTGGGAGATAAACCTAATAGCGTAATTAACTTGACTAATAATGGGATTAGTTTTTTAACTATTTATAGATAATTAACACAATCCCGGGGCGTTCTATATAGTTATGTATAATAATATTTATATTATTTATGCCTCTAACTGGAACGTACCTTGAGCATATATGCTGTGACCCGAAAGATGGTGAACTATACTTGATCAGGTTGAAGTCAGGGGAAACCCTGATGGAAGACCGAAACAGTTCTGACGTGCAAATCGATTGTCAGAATTGAGTATAGGGGCGAAAGACCAATCGAACCATCTAGTAGCTGGTTCCTTCCGAAGTTTCCCTCAGGATAGCTGGTGCATTTTAATGTTATATAAAATAATCTTATCTGGTAAAGCGAATGATTAGAGGCCTTAGGGTCGAAACGATCTTAACCTATTCTCAAACTTTAAATGGGTAAGAACCTTAACTTTCTTGATATGAAGTTTAAGGTTATGATATAATGTGCCCAGTGGGCCACTTTTGGTAAGCAGAACTGGCGCTGTGGGATGAACCAAACGTAATGTTACGGTGCCCAAATTAACAACTCATGCAGAAACCATGAAAGGCGTTGGTTGCTTAAAACAGCAGGACGGTGATCATGGAAGTCGAAATCCGCTAAGGAGTGTGTAACAACTCACCTGCCGAAGCAACTAGCCCTTAAAATGGATGGCGCTTAAGTTGTATACCTATACATTACCGCTAAAGTAGATGATTTATATTACTTGTGATATAAATTTTGAAACTTTAGTGAGTAGGAAGGTACAATGGTATGCGTAGAAGTGTTTGGCGTAAGCCTTCATGGAGCTGCCATTGGCACAGATCTTGGTGGTAGTAGCAAATAATCGAATGAGACCTTGGAGGACTGAAGTGGAGAAGGGTTTCGTGTGAACAGTGGTTGATCACGAGTTAGTCGGTCCTAAGTTCAAGGCGAAAGCCGAAAATTTTCAAGTAAAAAATCAGTGAGTAATATTGTCAAATCTTTTATGATTTTTAAATACTTGAATAATTTTGAACGAAAGGGAATACGGTTCCAATTCCGTAACCTGTTGAGTATCCGTTTGTTATTAAATATGGGCCTCGTGCTCATCCTGGCAACAGGAACGACCATAAAGAAGCCGTCGAGAGATATCGGAAGAGTTTTCTTTTCTGTTTTATAGCCGTACTACCATGGAAGTCTTTCGCAGAGAGATATGGTAGATGGGCTAGAAGAGCATGACATATACTGTTGTGTCGATATTTTCTCCTCGGACCTTGAAAATTTATGGTGGGGACACGCAAACTTCTCAACAGGCCGTACCAATATCCGCAGCTGGTCTCCAAGGTGAAGAGTCTCTAGTCGATAGAATAATGTAGGTAAGGGAAGTCGGCAAATTAGATCCGTAACTTCGGGATAAGGATTGGCTCTGAAGATTGAGATAGTCGGGCTTGATTGGGAAACAATAACATGGTTTATGTGCTCGTTCTGGGTAAATAGAGTTTCTATCATTTATGGTAGTTACTTGTTCCCCGGATAGTTTAGTTACGTAGCCAATTGTGGAACTTTCTTGCTAAAATTTTTAAGAATACTAATTGGGTTAAACCAGTTAGTTCTTATTAATTATAACGATTATCAATTAACAATCAATTCAGAACTGGCACGGACTTGGGGAATCCGACTGTCTAATTAAAACAAAGCATTGTGATGGCCCTAGCGGGTGTTGACACAATGTGATTTCTGCCCAGTGCTCTGAATGTCAAAGTGAAGAAATTCAAGTAAGCGCGGGTCAACGGCGGGAGTAACTATGACTCTCTTAAGGTAGCCAAATGCCTCGTCATCTAATTAGTGACGCGCATGAATGGATTAACGAGATTCCTACTGTCCCTATCTACTCAGTTGCTTTTTGACTGCCATTCGAAGCAGACGTGTTTTTCAAGCGGTCCGCTATACCGTCGTTCGAATAAAGTAAAAAGTGATTTTTCCAAGTGGAAAATATATCAAAATTGCCGCGAGATCACGCGCTGTTCGTGAGTGAAATCGGGTGTTAATTTGGTGAAAGAACAAAGCAGATATTTGCAAATTAATATTTGCAAAATAAACGCTAAAAACAACCACGTGCGGAACCCTAGTTCGTAAACAAGTGCGAATAGTTCGACAACAAGTCGGAATAGTTCGACAGCACGTTCGAGTTCGAAGCTTTGGTTCGAAGCTTTGGCTCGAGTTCGAAGCGTTCGGTTCGTGTCTCCGCTGAGACGTTGGTTCGAGTCTCCACTAAGTGCCGATTAGTTGAGTCACGCCAATAGAGGTAGCCACAACCCGCCGGGCTATGGAAATAGAGACGGAGGCCGACGCCAGCGACACTAGCGTGGCTAGTGTAGGGGCGAGCTCGTCGTCGAGCGTTCCCGCCCGCAGGCGGGGTCGGCCGAAGTCCTCAGCCGCCAAACAGGGAGCCAAAAAGATCGGGCTTGGGATTGGGCTAGCTGGAGAGCGGCCGATCCCAGCCGAGAGATCGCCGCCAACGTCGCTCCCCTTTGAGCAGGCTCCATCCACCTCTGCCGCTGCCGCTGCCACCACCGCTGCCAGTACTTCTGCCGCCGCTGCCGCCACCGCTGCCGCCACCGCTGCCGCCACCGCTGCCACCACCGCTGCCACCACCGCTGCCACATGCCCGGCAACTGACATTGTCGCGGCAGGCTACTCGGCCATCATCGCAGAAATGTCTGCGATAAGGATGGCGGTGAGCAAGGCTGTACTTAAGGGGCTGATGCCGCCCGAGGCCTCAATGGAAATCCTCGTCGCGACCAACCGGTACGACGAGTTGGTCATGGCCCTGGCTGGGGAAAAGGTGCGCCTGGAGGAGAGGGCAAGGATGCCGCCTCCACCGAGACCCGCTGCTGCTGCCCACATCGGGCACCACTGCCGTCACAACCGCTGCGTATGCGACAGCCTTCCCAGGCCTGCCCGCACCGAGCGCCGTCGCTGCACCGATCCCAAAGCCTAGGGATACCTGGTCTGCTCTAATAAAGAGCAAAAACCCGGAGGAGACCAGCAAGGAGCTTGTGGAGCGTGTTAAGAAGACCGTGGTGCCGACTCTTGGAGTCCGCGTCCACGAGGTTCGCGAGCTGAAGAGCGGAGGAGCGATTATTCGCACCCCTTCAGTGAGCGAACTGAGGAAGGTAGTGGCCAGCAGCAAATTCACCGAAGCGGGACTGGAGGTCAAGAAGAGGCCGGAGACCAAGCCTCAGGTCGTGGTGTACGACGTGGACACGTCCATAACACCGGAAGAGTTCATGGAGGAGCTCTTCACAAAGAACCTGGAGGAGACCATGACTGCCGCGGAGTTCAAAAAGTCGGTTCACCTGGGCAGTAAACCCTGGTCGGTCACCGACGGCGCCACGATCAACGTGACGCTAGAGGTCGACGCAAAGGCACAGGAGGCGTTGCGCGAATGCGTATACATTAAGTGGTTTAGATGCCGCTGCCGCTCCTTGGTCAGAACATACGCCTGCCACAGATGTGCAGGCTTCGACCACAAGGTGTCGCAATGTCGCCTAAAGGAGAACGTGTGCCACCGGTGTGGACAGAACGGCCACAACGTTGCACGGTGTCCCAACCCCGTGGACTGCCGCAACTGCCGCTTCAAGGGGTACCCTGCAGCACATTCCATGCTGTCAGCGGCGTGCCCGATCTACGGAGCGGTACTGGCGAGGGTGCAAGCTAGACATTAATGTTTAGCTTCATCCAAGCTAATTGTGGCCGTGGCCGAGCGGCTGTGATGGAACTCGGAGCCATCATGCGCAGCTCTGGCCGTCAGTTCGCACTGGTCCAGGAGCCGTACGTCGATGGAGCAGGGCGGATTACCGGCCTTCCTTCTGGAATGCGAGTTTTCCAGGACCGCCGAGGAAAAGCTGCTATCATCGTCGACGAACCGGACGCCATCTGCATGCCAATGGAGACCCTTACCACGGATTTTGGAGTATGCGTCAGAGTTACGGGAAGATTCGGCTCAATCTTCCTATGCTCCGTGTACTGCCAATTCGACACCGACTTGGCGCCGTACCTCAGGTACTTAGATGCGGTGCTGCTGCTGGGCAGCCGCACTCCTGTCATCTTTGGGCTCGACGCGAACGCAGTATCCCCAGCGTGGTTTAGCAAGCTCTCCGAACACAATCGGGGGCAAGCTAACTATGCACGGGGTGAGCTGCTGTCTGAGTGGATAACCGAGATGAGAGCCGGCGTGCTCAATGAAGCCAGTCGGGTGTTTACATTCGATAACCGTAGAGGCCAAAGCGATATCGATGTGACAATCGTCAACCAAGCTGCGACTATGTGGGCCACATACGATTGGGAAGTGAAGGAATGGGACACCAGCGATCACAACATGATCCATGTTGTGGTGACGACTGACCCGAACGACACAGTTGAGCCCATTGCTCCTGTGCCGTCATGGAAGCTTTCCAATGCGCGCTGGCGATTGTTCGAGGAGGAAGTGGTAAGGGAGATTGCCGAATTACCGGAAGACATCGCCGAATCGCCGTTGGACAACCAAGTGTCTGCACTGCGCTCTGTAGTGCACAGTGTGTGCGACAGAGTGCTGGGACGCAGCACACCGAGAGCCGCGAGAAAAGTAGTTTGGTGGACTGCCGAACTACACTCCAAACGCCGAGAGGTCAGGAGACTGAGGCGAAGGCTCCAGGACGCTCGTCGGCATGAGACCGACGCAGCAGAGGAACTTGTGCTCGCGTTGAGGATCTCCTCAGCGCAGTACAAGAAGCTCATCCTGAGATCGAAGGAAGACAACTGGCGACGCTTCGTGGGAGAGAACAGAGATGATCCATGGGGGCACGTCTACAGGATTTGCCGAGGCCGCAAAAAGAGCACGGAGATTGGATGCCTTCGAACGGATGGTAGGCTGGTCGCAACATGGCGCGACTGTGCGGGTGTGCTCCTTCGCAACTTCTTTCCTGTTGCGGAGACGAATGCACACATTGCCATCCCGATCGAGGCTCCACCGGCCCTCGAAGCTTTCGAGGTTGATGCATGCGTCGCCAGGTTGAAGAGCAGACGCTCTCCCGGCATGGACGGCATCACAGGTGCCATTTGCAAGGCATTGTGGCGTGCCATCCCTCAGCACATGACAGCGATGTATTCCCGCTGCCTGGAGACAGGGTATTTCCCAACG
This sequence comes from Drosophila persimilis, assembly GCF_003286085.1. NCBI lineage: Eukaryota > Metazoa > Arthropoda > Insecta > Diptera > Drosophilidae > Drosophila > Drosophila persimilis. The sequence goes on from NW_020825505.1 coordinate 16,488, forward strand.
GAATGGAAGCATCCCAGGGTGGTTCCACTCCTGAAGGGACCCGATAAGGACCGGACCGATCCTACCTCATATCGGGGTATCTGTCTGTTGCCAGTGCTGGGCAAAGTGCTTGAGGGCATCATGGTGAATCGTCTGAAGGACACCATTCCGGATGGCTGCAGATGGCAATTTGGCTTTCGCCAAGGACGTTGTGTGGAGGATGCTTGGAAACACGTCGTGAGTACTGTTTCGGCCAGCCGGTCGAAATACGTGCTCGGAGTCTTCGTGGATTTCAAGGGAGCCTTCGACAACGTTGAGTGGAATGCTGCACTACGCCGCCTCCTTGAGCTGGGATGCCGAGAAGCAAGCTTGTGGCGAAGTTTCTTCTCCGGCCGGAGTGCGAGCATCGTCAGTAGGCATGGAGTAGCCACTGTTCCGGTGACAAGAGGTTGCCCGCAGGGGTCCATAAGTGGTCCATTTATATGGAACATCTTAATGGACGTGTTGCTCCAGCGCTTAGAGCCCCTTGGTGCGCTCAGCGCGTATGCTGACGACTTGCTCCTCCTCATCGAAGGGAATGCCCGATCAGAGCTCGAACAAAAAGGAGGTGAGTTAATGTCCATCGTAGGCGCTTGGGGAGTTGAAGTCGGCGTTGCCGTTTCAACTAGCAAGACGGCGATCATGCTGCTCAAAGGCATACTTAGACGGCCGCCAGTGGTACGGCTTGCTGGAGCAAACCTGCCATATAAGTGCAAGTATCGGTACCTAGGCATCACGGTCGGCGAGCGGTTGAGTTTTCTCCCGCACATCACGGGCTTGCGTGATAAGCTGACCGGAGTCGTAGGGGCATTGTCGCGCGTACTGCGGGTCGACTGGGGACTCAGTCCCCGCGCAAAGCGGACAATATATGCCGGACTCATGGTGCCCTGTGCACTATTTGGTGCCTCGGTTTGGTCTGTCGTGACGACGACGCAAGTGGTTGCCAGGAGGCATCTGCTTGCGTGCCAAAGGATCGTCCTGATTGGATGCCTACCGGTATGCCGAACAGTGTCCACCATGGCGCTGCAAGTACTAGCTGGAGCCCCCCCGTTTGATCTGGTTGCCAGACGCCTGGCAATCAGCTTCAAACTAAAGCGTGACTACCCGCTGGAGGAGAGCGATTGGCTGTACGGCGAAGATTTGGCAAATCTTAGCTGGAAGCAGAAGATGGCGCGACTAGACGAAGACCTGTTGTGCGAGTGGCAACGCAGATGGGATGATGGTGACTCCCCAGGACGGGTGACGCACCGCTTCATCCCGAACGCAGGCTTCGTCTACAGCGAACGAAGGTTTGGCTTCACGCTGCGCGCTGGGTTCCTGCTGACGGGCCACGGATCGCTCAATGCATTTCTGCATGGAAGAAGCCTTAGCGACACGCCAGCATGTCTATGCGGCGCAGAACGCGAGGATTGGCAGCACTTCCTATGTGCTTGTCCACTCTATACAGACTTGCGAGACCTCGATGGACTTGGAGTGCAGTACACGGATGGCGACTGGACCTTCTCCGATGTGACGGCTTCTCAGGAGAGAATGCGGACTCTCGACAGGTTCGCCGGACTGGCGTTCTCCAGGCGACAACAGCTGCTGAATGCGCAAGCGGCGCACGGGCTGGGTGGATTCCCTATCCAGGCCGGTCGGGGCTAAAAGGGAGGATCGAGCTGAGTCCTTAAGATCGGTACCACGGGTTGTGCAGTTCCAAGGCTGCACATTGAGGTCGGCCCCCTAGTGGGAGTATCGTGGTGGCTGTGGTTGATACCCAAACGTTACGCGGGGAGAGCCGCTAGGCTCCTCGTGGAGTTGCGCTCTCAACCGGGTGCCGAGACCCATAGATCGGAAGACGTGTTAGATACACCTCGCCCCTCACCAAGGGGGATTGTATGCCCGACCAGGATACTTTCAATTGGTACCAGAAGAGTCGCTATGTACATAGCTATAGCTTCTTTTTAGGGGCGCTAACTGGCGCATTGTACCAGGTTCCTGCGTATGTAGCGGTGGTGCGTGATGGCGTGATATATGTAAATATATCGCACTAATCGAGGCTAAGCTGCAAATAAACATTAGACGCCGTGGTTGAAATCCCTCCCTGAGGAACCGCCACGTAAAATAAAGCTGAGAGATCAGATTCATTCTGTCCCTATCTACTATCTAGCGAAACCACAGCCAAGGGAACGGGCTTGGAATAATTAGCGGGGAAAGAAGACCCTTTTGAGCTTGACTCTAATCTGGCAGTGTAAGGAGACATAAGAGGTGTAGCATAAGTGGGAGATATTAGATTTCGGTTTGGTATCGACAATGAAATACCACTACTCTTATTGTTTCCTTACTTACTTGATTAAATGGAACGTGTATCATTTCCTAGCCATTATACGGATATATTTATTATATCTTATGGTATTGGGTTTTGATGCAAGCTTCTTGATCAAAGTATCACGAGTTTGTTATATAATCGCAAACAAATTCTTTAATGAGAAAATGCATTTATGTATTTTCAATTTGAAAATTTGGTATAACTCCAATTACTCAGGTATGATCCAATTCAAGGACATTGCCAGGTAGGGAGTTTGACTGGGGCGGTACATCTCTCAAATAATAACGGAGGTGTCCCAAGGCCAGCTCAGTGCGGACAGAAACCACACATAGAGCAAAAGGGCAAATGCTGACTTGATCTCGGTGTTCAGTACACACAGGGACAGCAAAAGCTCGGCCTATCGATCCTTTTGGTTTAAAGAGTTTTTAACAAGAGGTGTCAGAAAAGTTACCATAGGGATAACTGGCTTGTGGCGGCCAAGCGTTCATAGCGACGTCGCTTTTTGATCCTTCGATGTCGGCTCTTCCTATCATTGTGAAGCAAAATTCACCAAGCGTTGGATTGTTCACCCATGCAAGGGAACGTGAGCTGGGTTTAGACCGTCGTGAGACAGGTTAGTTTTACCCTACTAATGACAAAACGTTGTTGCGACAGCATTCCTGCGTAGTACGAGAGGAACCGCAGGTACGGACCAATGGCACAATACTTGTTCGAGCGAACAGTGGTATGACGCTACGTCCGTTGGATTATGCCTGAACGCCTCTAAGGTCGTATCCGTGCTGGACTGCAATGATAAATAAGGGGCAATTTGCATTGTATGGCTTCTAAACCATTAAAAGTTTATAATTTATTTTATAAACGACAATGGATGTGATGCCAATGTAATTTGTAACATAGTAAATTGGGAGGATCATCGATCACCTGATGCCGCGCTAGTTGCATATAAAAACATTATTTAATACAATGACAAAGCCTAGAATCAATTGTAAACGACTTTTGTAACAGGCAAGGTGTTGTAAGTGGTTGAGCAGCTGCCATACTGCGATCCACTGAAGCTTATCCTTTGCTTGATGATTCGATATATATAAATTTATTCTTTATATATGAAAATTATTTTTATATATTTATATGAATATATACCTATAAATGGTAATATATATATATATATATATTAAAAAGAATATATTTTATATAAATATGGATAAATTATTTATCCTATATAAATTACGTTGGCTTGAATATGAATATAATGTTATATTATAAGTTTGTTATACTTAATTACATATGAAATGATACTTATAAAAATTGTATTATGTAAACACACGAAACATAGTGTATATGCATATGTGCAAATGTGAATGTATATATGAAATAATATGAATGCAAAAAGCATGGAGTGATCGTATGTGGAACTTGGAAGTATTTCTAATATTGGAATTTAATGATATGTGATATGAATGCAAGAATTAAATACTTTGGTATATAAAATGTGATAATATTATATGTTATATTATAACATGAGCATGATTTGATTATGAATTAGGTTTTATATGGATATGGATATGGATATGGGAATGTTTCTCATATATAATATAACATTATAGCATAATCATAATGCGATTATAAATATAGAAAATATAAAAATGTATTTAATATAAATAGATATATTACGTGTATATGTGAAATTAAAGCAAAGATACCAGCTGATATGATATCTTTCATGTAAATGAATGATGAATGTAATGAAAAATAATTAATTTAATTTCATATGATATGGGGAACATACTAAGTCGGCAATGTCTGTTTATTTTATATGCGTATATATATTTTTCTTAATATATATGAATAATTTTGAAGTGATAGTATAATATTTTGTATTAAAATACGAAAAGAAACTATTTTTAAAAGGTACTCTCAAGTAAAAATACCTGATTTGCGGAAAGCGTGGCAGAAAACCTATATAGGGAGTGGTAGTCTCGTGCATGGTATATTTCATATGAAAATTTTATAATGAAAAATTATTAATTTATTTCATATGATATGGGGAATATACTTAGCCGGCAATGTCTGTGTATTTTATATGAATATATATATATTTCTTAGTATATATGAATAATTTTGAAGTGATAGTATTGTATTTTTTATTAAAATACGAAAAGAAACTATTGTTAAGAGGCACTCTCAAGTAAAAATACCCGATTTGCGGAAAGCGTGGCAGAAAACCTATATAGGGAGTGGTAGTCTCGTGCATGGTATATTTCATATGAAAATTTTATAATGAAAAATTATTAATTTATTTCATATGATATGGGGAATATACTTAGCCGGCAATGTCTGTGTGTTTTATATGAATATATATATATTTCTTAGTATATATGAATAATTTTGAAGTGATAGTATTGTATTTTTTATTAAAATACGAAAAGAAACTATTGTTAAGAGGCACTCTCAAGTAAAAATACCCGATTTGCGGAAAGCGTGGCATAAAACCTATATAGGGAGTGGTAGTCTCGTGCATGGTATATTTCATATGAAAATTTTATAATGAAAAATTATTAATTTATTTCATATGATATGGGGAATATACTTAGCCGGCAATGTCTGTGTATTTTATATGAATATATATATATTTCTTAATATATATGAATAATTTTGAAGTGATAGTATTGTATTTTTTATTAAAATACGAAAAGAAACTATTGTTAAGAGGCACTCTAAAGCAAAAATACCCGATTTGCGGAAAGCGTGGCAGAAAACCTATACATGATGGACAGTTGATGTCCATCGGTATTGTATACAATATTTGGTACAGTATTGTATATAATATTATTATATGTTGTCATTATACTCAAAGTAGTGTTTAATAGGAGATATTTGTTTTCAAATTGATCTTAATAAAGATAATATAGTGAAACTAACCAAGATATATACTATTTAGTATATATCATTTCTGTTTCGAATTATTATCGTGAATTTTTGGAAATGGTCTTATATGATTAAATATTGTATGAGTGCCATTTCAACAATGTACCAGCATATATAATCAAAGCGATTTATATGCAAATTCAAATATTGCCAAAATATATAAATTCCATTCCACATGAACTCATGTGTTTGGTTTTATTTAATGTATATCACAAAAAACGCATACGAAATTGGATAAATTTTAAATTTGTTGTTAAAATACATAGTTTAAACACAATTAATATTGGTTTAAGCCTATATACGTGTGATAATATATTAAGTGCAAATAAAAAGATATTTTTGAACGAAAAAAAAATGTATATAATAAAATATATATATTTGTATAGAGAAAAATGGCGAATGTGAATGCTATATAAAAATGGCCACAATCGTTTAACAAATTCTCATAAACTGTTGATAAAAAATATTTATTTATTTTTTTTTTTTATTCAAAAGTATTATTGAGTTGTCAAATATTTACATATGTGAGCGTATGCGCACGAAACGAAAACATTATTCTGGTTGATCCTGCCAGTAGTTATATGCTTGTCTCAAAGATTAAGCCATGCATGTCTAAGTACACACGAATTAAAAGTGAAACCGCAAAAGGCTCATTATATCAGTTATGGTTCCTTAGATCGTTAACAGTTACTTGGATAACTGTGGTAATTCTAGAGCTAATACATGCAATTAAAACACGGACCTTATGGGACGTGTGCTTTTATTAGGCTAAAACCAAGCGATCGTAAGATCGTTACATTGGTTGAACTCTAGATAACATGCAGATCGTATGGTCTTGTACCGACGACAGATCTTTCAAATGTCTGCCCTATCAACTTTTGATGGTAGTATCTAGGACTACCATGGTTGCAACGGGTAACGGGGAATCAGGGTTCGATTCCGGAGAGGGAGCCTGAGAAACGGCTACCACATCTAAGGAAGGCAGCAGGCGCGTAAATTACCCACTCCCAGCTCGGGGAGGTAGTGACGAAAAATAACAATACAGGACTCATATCCGAGGCCCTGTAATTGGAATGAGTACACTTTAAATCCTTTAACAAGGACCAATTGGAGGGCAAGTCTGGTGCCAGCAGCCGCGGTAATTCCAGCTCCAATAGCGTATATTAAAGTTGTTGCGGTTAAAACGTTCGTAGTTGAACTTGTGCTTCATACGGGTAGTACAACTTACAATTGTGGTTACTACTATACCTTTATGTATGTAAGCGTATTACCGGTGGAGTTCTTATATATAATTAAGTACTTGTATTTTTTTATATATTCCTCCTATTTAAAAACCTGCATTAGTGCTCTTCATCGAGTGTTATTGTGGGCCGGTACAATTACTTTGAACAAATTAGAGTGCTTAAAGCAGGCTTCAAATGCCTGAATATTCTGTGCATGGGATAATGAAATAAGACCTCTGTTCTGCTTTCATTGGTTTTCAGATCAAGAGGTAATGATTAATAGAAGCAGTTTGGGGGCATTAGTATTACGACGCGAGAGGTGAAATTCTTGGACCGTCGTAAGACTAACTTAAGCGAAAGCATTTGCCAAAGATGTTTTCATTAATCAAGAACGAAAGTTAGAGGTTCGAAGGCGATCAGATACCGCCCTAGTTCTAACCATAAACGATGCCAGCTAGCAATTGGGTGTAGCTACTTTTATGGCTCTCTCAGTCGCTTCCCGGGAAACCAAAGCTTTTGGGCTCCGGGGGAAGTATGGTTGCAAAGCTGAAACTTAAAGGAATTGACGGAAGGGCACCACCAGGAGTGGAGCCTGCGGCTTAATTTGACTCAACACGGGAAAACTTACCAGGTCCGAACATAAGTGTGTAAGACAGATTGATAGCTCTTTCTCGAATCTATGGGTGGTGGTGCATGGCCGTTCTTAGTTCGTGGAGTGATTTGTCTGGTTAATTCCGATAACGAACGAGACTCAAATATATTAAATAGATATCTTCAGGATTATGGTGTTGAAGCTTATATAGCCTTCATTCATGGTGGCAGTAAAATGTTTATTGTGTTTGAATGTGTTTATATAAGTGGAGCCGTACCTGTTGGTTTGTCCCATTATAAGGACACTAGCTTCTTAAATGGACAAATTGCGTCTAGCAATAATGAGATTGAGCAATAACAGGTCTGTGATGCCCTTAGATGTCCTGGGCTGCACGCGCGCTACAATGAAAGTATCAACGTGTATTTCCTAGACCGAGAGGTCCGGGTAAACCGCTGAACCACTTTCATGCTTGGGATTGTGAACTGAAACTGTTCACATGAACTTGGAATTCCCAGTAAGTGTGAGTCATTAACTCGCATTGATTACGTCCCTGCCCTTTGTACACACCGCCCGTCGCTACTACCGATTGAATTATTTAGTGAGGTCTCCGGACGTGATCACTGTGACGCCTTGCGTGTTACGGTTGTTTCGCAAAAGTTGACCGAACTTGATTATTTAGAGGAAGTAAAAGTCGTAACAAGGTTTCCGTAGGTGAACCTGCGGAAGGATCATTATTGTATGTTTCTACCGTTAACAAAAATATTTATATATTGCCAATTTACCAAACAAAATATGTTTTTATAAAATCATAATTGTAAAATAAAATATATTCAGTTGTATATATTATATGTTTATATTAATTATATTGCCAATATACTCATTTAGTAGTAGCTATACATATAACATTGTGTTCTATGTGTGTAGCAATTAATATATAAATACATATTGATGATATTATTACAATAATATTGATTTATAAAATCTGTGTGCATATGTACCATAGTATGCACGCGTTGCGAATATGTATTGTCCATCATAGCTATGGGCATACATTGGTTAATGCAACAGCCTAAAAAGTACAATGTTGTACCTGATTTCAGGTTAATACTTTTATATAAATTGATAATTATCAAACAAGCCAAAATACATATTATATTATTTAACAATATGGTAATATATCGCTTATATAAAACTAAGACATTTCGCAACATTCTTTTAGGATAAAACTAAAATTTATTGAAGGAATTGATATATGCCAGTAAAATGGTGTATTTTTAATTTCTTTCAATAAAGACATATCTGACAAATAAATGAATAAACAAATTTTAATCACTCTAAGCGGTGGATCACTCGGCTCATGGGTCGATGAAGAACGCAGCAAACTGTGCGTCATCGTGTGAACTGCAGGACACATGAACATCGACATTTTGAACGCATATCGCAGTCCATGCTGTTTGGTACTTTAATTAATTTTATAGTGCTGCTTGGACTACATATGGTTGAGGGTTGTAAGACTATGCTAAATAAGTTGTTTAAAAATTTTACGAAATTTTTAAGCATATTGTATATTATTGGATATATATATATATATATTCATAATATTGATATTAAATGGAAACGCATTATCTCTCATTGTTGTATATATTTGTGTGAGAAGAACGAAGAAAAATATATATTTTTTTGTCCTTTTTGAATCAAATAATACTGAGGAATGTCTAGCATAAAAAAATAATTAAAGTTTTTTCATCTAGAATTGCCTCTTATTAATGTTTCGAAAGGAAATTTTGTTGTAAATATAAATATTTAATATTCTTCGTGATATTCGTTATAAAATACGAATATTATAATGATTTCATTATGAGAACGCTCTATATATAATAATATAGTGTAATTATCATTATAAATTTTAATATACGTATATACAACCTCAACTCATATGGGACTACCCCCTGAATTTAAGCATATTAATTAGGGGAGGAAAAGAAACTAACCAGGATTTTCTTAGTAGCGGCGAGCGAAAAGAAATCAGTTCAGCACTAAGTCACTTTGTCTATATGGCAAACGTGAGATGCAGTGTATGGAGCGTCAATATTCTAGTATGAGAAATTAACGATTTAAGTCCTTCTTAAATGAGGCCATTTACCCATAGAGGGTGCCAGGCCCGTATAACGTTAATGATTACTAGATGATGTTTCCAAAGAGTCGTGTTGCTTGATAGTGCAGCACTAAGTGGGTGGTAAACTCCATCTAAAACTAAATATAACCATGAGACCGATAGTAAACAAGTACCGTGAGGGAAAGTTGAAAAGAACTCTGAATAGAGAGTTAAACAGTACGTGAAACTGCTTAGAGGTTAAGCCCGATGAACCTGAATATCCGTTATGGAAAATTCATCATTAAAGTTGTAATATTTTAACAATATTATAATAATAGTGTGCATTTTTTCCATATAAGGACATTGTAATCTATTAGCATATAACAAATTTATCATAAAATATGACTTATAGTTTATTCAAATTATTATGCTTGCATTTTAACATAGAATAAATGTCATTAATTTGATAAAGTGTTGATAAATTAAAATTAATACAGTGCGTTAATTTTTCGAAATTATATAATGGCATAATTATCATTGATTTTTGTGTTTATTATATGCATTTGTATGATTAACAATGCGAAAGATTCAGGATACCTTCGGGACCCGTCTTGAAACACGGACCAAGGAGTCTAACATATGTGCAAGTTATTGGGAGATAAACCTAATAGCGTAATTAACTTGACTAATAATGGGATTAGTTTTTTAACTATTTATAGATAATTAACACAATCCCGGGGCGTTCTATATAGTTATGTATAATAATATTTATATTATTTATGCCTCTAACTGGAACGTACCTTGAGCATATATGCTGTGACCCGAAAGATGGTGAACTATACTTGATCAGGTTGAAGTCAGGGGAAACCCTGATGGAAGACCGAAACAGTTCTGACGTGCAAATCGATTGTCAGAATTGAGTATAGGGGCGAAAGACCAATCGAACCATCTAGTAGCTGGTTCCTTCCGAAGTTTCCCTCAGGATAGCTGGTGCATTTTAATGTTATATAAAATAATCTTATCTGGTAAAGCGAATGATTAGAGGCCTTAGGGTCGAAACGATCTTAACCTATTCTCAAACTTTAAATGGGTAAGAACCTTAACTTTCTTGATATGAAGTTTAAGGTTATGATATAATGTGCCCAGTGGGCCACTTTTGGTAAGCAGAACTGGCGCTGTGGGATGAACCAAACGTAATGTTACGGTGCCCAAATTAACAACTCATGCAGAAACCATGAAAGGCGTTGGTTGCTTAAAACAGCAGGACGGTGATCATGGAAGTCGAAATCCGCTAAGGAGTGTGTAACAACTCACCTGCCGAAGCAACTAGCCCTTAAAATGGATGGCGCTTAAGTTGTATACCTATACATTACCGCTAAAGTAGATGATTTATATTACTTGTGATATAAATTTTGAAACTTTAGTGAGTAGGAAGGTACAATGGTATGCGTAGAAGTGTTTGGCGTAAGCCTTCATGGAGCTGCCATTGGCACAGATCTTGGTGGTAGTAGCAAATAATCGAATGAGACCTTGGAGGACTGAAGTGGAGAAGGGTTTCGTGTGAACAGTGGTTGATCACGAGTTAGTCGGTCCTAAGTTCAAGGCGAAAGCCGAAAATTTTCAAGTAAAAAATCAGTGAGTAATATTGTCAAATCTTTTATGATTTTTAAATACTTGAATAATTTTGAACGAAAGGGAATACGGTTCCAATTCCGTAACCTGTTGAGTATCCGTTTGTTATTAAATATGGGCCTCGTGCTCATCCTGGCAACAGGAACGACCATAAAGAAGCCGTCGAGAGATATCGGAAGAGTTTTCTTTTCTGTTTTATAGCCGTACTACCATGGAAGTCTTTCGCAGAGAGATATGGTAGATGGGCTAGAAGAGCATGACATATACTGTTGTGTCGATATTTTCTCCTCGGACCTTGAAAATTTATGGTGGGGACACGCAAACTTCTCAACAGGCCGTACCAATATCCGCAGCTGGTCTCCAAGGTGAAGAGTCTCTAGTCGATAGAATAATGTAGGTAAGGGAAGTCGGCAAATTAGATCCGTAACTTCGGGATAAGGATTGGCTCTGAAGATTGAGATAGTCGGGCTTGATTGGGAAACAATAACATGGTTTATGTGCTCGTTCTGGGTAAATAGAGTTTCTATCATTTATGGTAGTTACTTGTTCCCCGGATAGTTTAGTTACGTAGCCAATTGTGGAACTTTCTTGCTAAAATTTTTAAGAATACTAATTGGGTTAAACCAGTTAGTTCTTATTAATTATAACGATTATCAATTAACAATCAATTCAGAACTGGCACGGACTTGGGGAATCCGACTGTCTAATTAAAACAAAGCATTGTGATGGCCCTAGCGGGTGTTGACACAATGTGATTTCTGCCCAGTGCTCTGAATGTCAAAGTGAAGAAATTCAAGTAAGCGCGGGTCAACGGCGGGAGTAACTATGACTCTCTTAAGGAAGATATGGGTCTGAATAATAGCGTAGAAGGGGAGTCATTCCGTAATTCGTAAATCGTAAAAATCAGATCAAGTTGATTCAAGACCTCCTCGTGGTATCTTCTGGATGCTATTAGACTGAAGTTCTTTTGGTCTAATAGTAACTAACTTGAGCAGCGAAACAGTCCTATGGGGTTGCCAGCCCCTTGGACAGTTCAGTTTGATTGGCACTAATATGCAAAATACAACGCCTCGGATAATAAACACTAATTCGTTGACGAACCAAATCCCTACGGTCTCTAGCCTAGGGGCCCAATCTGAACATAGTGCACAGGTTAACCCAAACAGTGGTTACCAATGCACGATATGTGAATCGTCTTTCCGTAGCAAAAGCGGACTAGGCGTTCACATGTCACGTCGGCACAAGGACGAGTTTGATCAACTTCGTCTGCGTACCGACCGTAAGGCACAATGGAGTGAGGAAGAGTTGAGTATGATGGCAAGAAAAGAGATCGAGCTCGCAGCAAATGGAGAAAGATATCTAAATAAGAAGCTAGCGGAAGTATTTACGAACCGTAGCGTCGACGCTATCAAGAAATGTCGACAGAGGGAGAGATATAAGACCAAAATCGAACAGCTAAAGGGTCAAGCTGTTCCTCTCCCAGAAGCATTAGAATCTGAAACCATACAGCGCCGCCCTAGTATACGCGAGCGAGATCCCCTAGTAACGCCACCAAACACTCTCGGAACCACTCCAACCGAACTGTCGAACAGTGAAATCCTGGCAGTACTACAGGGGTACCCACCTGTAGTATGCAATGACCAATGGAGAGTTGAGGTTTTGCAATCCATCGTAGATGGTGCGCAGGCCTCGGGTAAGGAAATTACTCTTCAGCGCTTGTCTACTTACCTTATGGAAGTATTTCCCTCACAGAATGACCGCCCCATTCAAACGAGACCTCCACGGAGACCTCGTAATAGGAGACAAGGTAGGAGACAGCAGTACGCCTTAACACAGCGGAACTGGGACAAGCACAAAGGTCGTTGTATAAAAGCCATTTTGGATGGAACTGAGGGGACAGCAACTATGCCAAGTCAAGGTATCATGGGGTCCTATTGGAGACAAGTCATGACACAAACAAGCCCAACATATAGTGGTACGAACACCACGTTCCGGACGGAACACCCACTTGAAGGGGTTTGGTCCCCGATAACACTAGGGGACCTAAGGGTACACAGAGTGTCATTGACGAAATCTCCAGGACCTGATGGAATTACTCCAAGAACTGTCAGGAGTATTCCGTCAGGAGTTATGCTTCGCATAATGAACCTGATACTTTGGTGCGGAAAGTTGCCTGTCTCCATCCGACAGGCACGAACCATCTTCATTCCGAAGGTGGGGAATGCTTCTCGACCGCAAGACTTTCGTCCAATTACGGTACAATCTGTTATGGTAAGGATTTTAAATGCCATTTTGGCTTCCCGGTTGACCTCATCAGTCGACTGGGATCCGCGTCAGCGAGGTTTCCTTCCAACCGACGGATGTGCCGATAATACGACGATAGTCGACTTAATCTTAAGGGATCACCATAAACGTTGTAAATCACTTTATATCGCAACTTTAGATATAAGCAAAGCATTTGACTCGGTGTCTCATGCAGCAGTTAGCGCCACTCTAACTGCATATGGTGCCCCTAAAGAATTCGTTGACTACGTACAAAATTCGTACGAGGTCAGTGGCACAACGCTCAATGGGGACGGATGGAGATCAGAGGAATTCATACCTGCTCGAGGTGTCAGACAGGGTGACCCGCTATCTCCCATAATATTCAACTTGATCGTCGATCAGTTGCTTAGGTCCTACCCCAATGAGATTGGTGCCACAATCGGTGATCACACAACAAACGCGGCCGCGTTCGCAGATGATATTGTCTTATTTGCGGAAACTCGTTTAGGCCTTCAAACAATGCTAGACACGACTGTCGATTTTCTATCTTCAGTCGGGCTTACCCTTAACTCGGATAAATGTTTTACAGTTGGAATAAAGGGGCAACCGAAACAGAAGTGTACTGTGGTCATCCCAGAGACCTTCCGTATCGGTTCGCGCTCGTGTCCTGCATTGAAGCGCACAGACGAGTGGAAGTATTTAGGCATAACATTCACTGCACAAGGGAGGACCAGGTACAGTCCAGCCGACGACCTAGGTCCGAAGCTGTTGAGGCTGACAAGGTCCCCCCTAAAACCACAACAGAAATTGTTCGCACTCAGAACAGTTCTTATCCCACAACTTTACCATAAGCTGACCCTAGGTAGTGTGATGATAGGTGTTCTGAGAAAGTGTGACATACTGGTACGTTCGACCGTAAGGAAGTGGTTAGGGCTTCCTCTGGACGTGTCAACTGCATTCTTCCATGCTCCTCATACTTATGGGGGCCTCGGAATCCCTTCAGTTCGTTGGGTAGCGCCAATGCTACGTATGAAAAGATTGAGCAATATTAAGTGGGCCCACCTCGCGCAATCCGAGGCGGCCAGCTCATTTCTTACCGACGAATTGAATAAGGCCCGGGGTAGAACTCTGGCTGGACTGAATGAGTTGACATCGCGTACAGAGATCGAAACGTACTGGGCGAACAGGTTGTATATGTCTGTTGATGGTCGCGGCTTACGTGAAGCGGGACTTTTTCGTCCCCAACACGGCTGGGTGTGTCAGCCCACGCGTTTGCTAACAGGTCAAGATTACCGAAACAGTATCAAGCTGCGAATAAATGCCCTACCATCGAGGTCTCGTACCACGAGGGGCAGAAATGAATTGGAACGGCAATGTCGTGCAGGTTGTGATGCTCCCGAAACAACAAACCACATCCTGCAGAATTGTTACCGTACGCATGGGAGGCGGGTAGCAAGACATAACTGTGTAGTCAATAACCTTAAGAGGATTCTTGAGGAGAAGGGCCACACAGTACACGTCGAACCAAGTTTGCAGCTGGAAACCTCGGTAAGTAAACCAGACCTGGTGTGTATCCGTGACAATCACGCTTGCGTGATTGATGCGCAGATTATAACGGATGGACTGTTTCTCGACGATGTGCACCATCGCAAAGTTGAGAAATATAAAAGACCGGAAGTTATATCTGCACTGCGGAGAGAATTCGGAGTGTCGGGCAACGTCGAAGTCCTATCCGCGACGTTAAACTGGCGTGGGATCTGGAGCAATCAATCCGTTAGAAGATTGATAGCAAAGGGTCTCATCTCATCCGGTGACAGCAATGTCATTAGCGCCAGAGTGGTAACAGGCGGACTATATTGCTTCAGACAGTTCATGTATCTCGCAGGTTACACTCGAGATTGGACTTAGCCTATACACTATGTTGGAGAGAAGACGCTTGCTACCTAGGCAAAATGTGAAATTAGGTATAAACATCGTGGTTGTAAAACTTGAGGTGGGTTTTTAGTACGTATGCGTGATTACTTCGTAATCATGAATCGTGCATGCTAGTGGGGTTTGGCCTCCACTAGTATCTTTGAAGATTTTCCTTCCTCAGCGATCAAAAAAAAAAAAAAAAAAAAAAAAAAAATAGCCAAATGCCTCGTCATCTAATTAGTGACGCGCATGAATGGATTAACGAGATTCCTACTGTCCCTATCTACTCAGTTGCTTTTTGACTGCCATTCGAAGCAGACGTGTTTTTCAAGCGGTCCGCTATACCGTCGCTCGAATTAAGTAAAAAGTGATTTTTCCAAGTGGAAAATATATCAAAATTGCCGCGAGATCACGCGCTGTTCGTGAGTGAAATCGGGTGTTAATTTGGTGAAAGAACAAAGCAGATATTTGCAAATTAATATTTGCAAAATAAACGCTAAAAACAACCACGTGCGGAACCCTAGTTCGTAAACAAGTGCGAATAGTTCGACAACAAGTCGGAATAGTTCGACAGCACGTTCGAGTTCGAAGCTTTGGTTCGAAGCTTTGGCTCGAGTTCGAAGCGTTCGGTTCGTGTCTCCGCTGATACGTTGGTTCGAGTCTCCACTAAGTGCCGATTAGTTGAGTCACGCCAATAGATGTAGCCACAACCCGCCGGGCTATGGAAATAGAGACGGAGGCCGACGCCAGCGACACTAGCGTGGCTAGTGTAGGGGCGAGCTCGTCGTCGAGCGTTCCCGCCCGCAGGCGGGGTCGGCCGAAGTCCTCAGCCGCCAAACAGGGAGCCAAAAAGATCGGGCTTGGGATTGGGCTAGCTGGAGAGCGGCCGATCCCAGCCGAGAGATCGCCGCCAACGTCGCTCCCCTTTGAGCAGGCTCCATCCACCTCTGCCGCTGCCGCTGCCACCACCGCTGCCAGTACTTCTGCCGCCGCTGCCGCCACCGCTGCCGCCACCGCTGCCGCCACCGCTGCCGCCACCGCTGCCACCACCGCTGCCACCACCGCTGCCACATGCCCGGCAACTGACATTGTCGCGGCAGGCTACTCGGCCATCATCGCAGAAATGTCTGCGATAAGGATGGCGGTGAGCAAGGCTGTACTTAAGGGGCTGATGCCGCCCGAGGCCTCAATGGAAATCCTCGTCGCGACCAACCGGTACGACGAGTTGGTCATGGCCCTGGCTGGGGAAAAGGTGCGCCTGGAGGAGAGGGCAAGGATGCCGCCTCCACCGAGACCCGCTGCTGCTGCCCACTCGGGCAACACTGCCGTCACAACCGCTGCGTATGCGACAGCCTTCCCAGGCCTGCCCGCACCGAGCGCCGTCGCTGCACCGATCCCAAAGCCTAGGGATACCTGGTCTGCTCTAATAAAGAGCAAAAACCCGGAGGAGACCAGCAAGGAGCTTGTGGAGCGTGTTAAGAAGACCGTGGTGCCGACTCTTGGAGTCCGCGTCCACGAGGTTCGCGAGCTGAAGAGCGGAGGAGCGATTATTCGCACCCCTTCAGTGAGCGAACTGAGGAAGGTAGTGGCCAGCAGCAAATTCACCGAAGCGGGATTGGAGGTCAAGAAGAGGCCGGAGACCAAGCCTCAGGTCGTGGTGTACGACGTGGACACGTCCATAACACCGGAAGAGTTTATGGAGGAGCTCTTCACAAAGAACCTGGAGGAGACCATGACTGCCGCGGAGTTCAAAAAGTCGGTTCACCTGGGCAGTAAACCCTGGTCGGTCACCGACGGCGCCACGATCAACGTGACGCTAGAGGTCGACGCAAAGGCACAGGAGGCGTTGCGCGAATGCGTATACATTAAGTGGTTTAGATGCCGCTGCCGCTCCTTGGTCAGAACATACGCCTGCCACAGATGTGCAGGCTTCGACCACAAGGTGTCGCAATGTCGCCTAAAGGAGAACGTGTGCCACCGGTGTGGACAGAACGGCCACAACGTTGCACGGTGTCCCAACCCCGTGGACTGCCGCAACTGCCGCTTCAAGGGGTACCCTGCAGCACATTCCATGCTGTCAGCGGCGTGCCCGATCTACGGAGCGGTACTGGCGAGGGTGCAAGCTAGACATTAATGTAGGAAAGGCAGTAACGGGAGTATCATTAACATAGAGAGAGGAAATAATCGAATAGAAACTAAGATCGAGTAATCGAAGAGGAAGAGTTTGAGCTACGAGAGAGAGAGAGAGCTTATGTTCTGTGTGCGCGGCTTAAATGAAAGCGAGAGAAGAGAAAATTATAAAATACTGTGTAAATTAAATATAAGACCAATGAACGAAATAAAGTTATGATTTCTTAATGAATCCGTCGACAACAATTATTGCGAGAAAGTAGCCTCAAATTCGATACAACCGGGAGGATTATACGCGCGCATGTATAAGTCCCCCCACATTAATGGGGGCTCGTCCAATAAAAAAAAGAAGCAATAGTGTACATCAATCATTAAATTGTGTATACATTATTGCCACAAAACATAAAACACCCAGGAGAAGCAGATTTTTGAACGTCTAGAAATTTCTGCAAAGGAGAGAACGAGACAGCACATTGAGCAGCACACACACAGAAATGGCTATGTCACGACAGGCCTAAATTTCACGAGAGCGAGTGAGACAGAGTATGACAGCAAAGGCAAGCAGAAGAGCAGTTACGGCATTATCCGTTAAGTTCGTGCATGTCTGAGCGACGGTAGAACCACAGAGGACAACGAAAATTCGAGAAGAAGCACATAAATAGTGCACAAGAGACGAGAAAATTATGTGAAACTGTGAGAGAGGCAGTGGAACAGATGGAAAAGAGGCACACAGAGAGTGCATAAAAGAGAGTTGAAAACTTCGATGTCGAACGGTTAGAGAGAGGTACAGAGAAGCAAGGAGTAACAACAACAACAGAATCCAGAGAGCGGCATTCACATACACAGGCGACGACAATATTCATCAGATGTGTGTATGGGTGCAGAACGCGACGAGAGGGTCCAGAAAGAGCAGAGAACATCAGTATCCAGAGAGCGGGCTTCACACACAACGACGACGGCATCAACCAGCAGATAGGAACAAGGCGTGACGAGACGATCGAGAGCAGAGGAAAAGAAGAAAATCAAAGTCCCGAGTGCGGCAGCCACATACACAGACGACGGCGTTATCCATCAGACGTGTGTATGGGTGCAGAGCAAAGAAACGACGTAAGAAACAATTAGCGTAATAGCGACAGATGTCAAAGAGAGACAGCAGAGTAAGAGTAACAGAGATAAAGTATAAGAAATTTAAAGAGTGAGATAAAACATATTATTCGTAAACATTAATCAAAATTCTTAAACATTATTTTAAGTTTATATCATATTAATTACAATACTAATGTTGCACAACGAGATCACACAACTCACCGTAGTCGAGCTAAAAGAAAAGTTAAAAGAGTTGAAGCTGAAAACTAAGGGGAACAAAGCAGAGTTACAAGACAGACTAATATCATATTTCGAGTCGGAGGTTAATAAAGAGTCAATGTATGAGGATACAACAGATTTTAGTTTGAATATCCAGAGTGAACAATTAGAAGCTCCAAGTAAAATGGCGTTTACATTGAAAGATATTCGTGATTCTTTAGTTGAGTTTGATGGCAGCCAGCATAAAGATATTAACGATTGGCTTACAGATTTTGAGAGCACAGCAGAGACAGTACAGTGGAACGCGCTGCAAAAGTTCGTATATGGTAGGCAATTGCTGAAAGGAGCTGCGAAGTTGTTTGTAAACAGTCAAGATGGTCTTACTAATTGGGATACACTTAAAGAAGCTTTAGAGGAAGAGTTTACAGAGAAACTGTCGGCAAAGCAAGTACACAAGCAACTCGAGAATAGGAAGAAGAAGCCGAATGAAAGTTTGGTAGAATATTTTTATCAAATGAAGAGTCTGGCCAAAAAGAGTAATTTAGATGAAGATAGCGTCATAGAATACATAATAGAAGGTATACCTGATACAAATCAGAACAAGAGCGTGTTATATCAGGCCAAGGATTTTAAAGAGTTAAGAGACAAAATGAAGATATACGAGAAAACATCGTCGAATCTGGAGTCGAGATTAAAGATGAAGTTCGAGAAGAAGGAACAGAATATCAGGACAGTTGAACCTAGATGTTTCAAGTGTGGAGGGAAAAATCATTTGGCTAAAGATTGCGTGGAGAAGGATATAAAATGTTTCAAATGCGAACAGTTGGGACATAAAGCAAATCAGTGTAAAGTCCAAAAGAAGGATATAAAGGAGATATCAAAGCCACAACAGCTAGTCCAGAGAATGTATAATCGGGTTTTTAAGGATGTTCGGTTCGGTAATGAAGTGATATCATCGCTTTTTGATTCCGGTAGCGACATATGCACTATGAGTGAGAGTGCATATAAGCGAGCGTACCCAGTTCCATTAAGGGCGCAAGTGAAAGAATTAGTTGGAATCGGAGGAAAAAGAATTGGTACCCTCGGATTTTTCCTTGTTGATACTGAGCTAGATGGCATCCCGATTGAGATGTGTTTTCATGTGGTCAAAGATAGAGACACTTTGTATAGCGCGGTAACCGGTAGTGACGTATTAGAGGTAGTGAGCGTTACACTTGGGAAAAAAGGAGTAGTTTTTCATAAGTTTGAAGAGGTGAGGGATAATGAAAAGAGATCCGAGATAGAGGATAGCGCTCAAACCAGTATTGCTCATTATAGTGATATTAAGAGCTCTATCGATGTTTCACCGGCGAATCGCGTAGCAGAGTTAAAAGAAGCATTCGAGCAGATAATGACGATAAAAGAGATAGAAGATTTTTCGTCAGAGGTCGATCTTTCGCATTTGAGTGTTATGACTAAGGGAATAGTGAAGGATATGATTACCCAGTATAATCCAGTAAAGTCGACTAATTGTCCAGTGGAAATGAAGATTATACTCATGGACGAAGTGCCAGTATATCAGAGACCGAGACGGTTGCCTTATGACGACCAAGAAAGGGTAGATCAGCAAATTAAGGAATGGTTGGAGAAAGGAATCATTCGACACAGTGTTTCGGAATACTCTTCGCCTATTGTGCTAGTTCCGAAGAAAGACGGTAAGAAAAGGTTATGTTGTGACTATAGGAAGCTCAACCAGAAGATTATACGAGATAATTTTCCGACAGTAGTTATCGATGATGTGTTACATAAATTGCAAAGAGGAAAGATATTCACAACACTCGATTTGTGTGACGGATACTTTCACGTCCCAGTAGAGGAGAACTCGAGGAAATTTACGTCGTTTGTCACCCAGAACGGCCAATACGAGTTTAATTTTGTACCATTTGGGATTAACAATTCGGCAGCGGTGTTCACGCGCTATATATTCGCGGTGCTGAGGCCACTTATTAGCGAAGGCGTTTTGATATTGTATATGGATGACATTATTATACCAGCTGAGAGTGAGTTAGAAGGAATCAATAAACTGAAGAGAGTTTTGAGCTTGGCAGAGGCGTCAGGGTTGAAAATGAAATGGAGTAAGTGTCAGTTTTTACAGCGCAGAGTCATTTTCCTTGGGTACATTATAGAAGACGGGACGATTATACCGTCAAGAGAGAAAACGGGAGCAGTTGAGAATTTTCCAGTTCCACGAGATAGAAAGGGAGTCCAACGATATTTGGGTCTCACATCATATTTCCGTAGGTTCGTGAAGGATTTCGCCACGATTGCTAAACCACTTACAAATCTATTGAAAAAGGAGGTTTCTTTTAAGATGGGGATGGAAGAACTGGCCTCGTTTGAACAGCTAAAGCTTCGATTAACCAATCCACCGGTTTTGCTACTTTTCAATCCAAAGAGAGTTACAGAAATCCATTGTGATGCTAGTAAATTTGGTTATGGAGCCATTTTGTTGCAAAGAAGCTCAGAGGATCAACAGTTTCACCCAGTAGAGTATATGAGTAGGAAGACTACGCCAACTGAAGAGAAATATCATTCATATGAGTTGGAGGTCCTGGCTATAATCCAAGCATTGAAGAAATGGAGAGTATACGTATTGGGGATGAAGATAAAGATCGTTACAGATTGCAACGCTTTTGCAATGACGATGAAAAAAACGAGAAGTTCCCTTAAGGGTAGCCCGCTGGGCAATATTTTTGCAAGATTTTGAGTTTGATATTGAGCATCGGTCGGGCGTCAGAATGAAACACGTCGATGCTTTAAGCAGAGTACATTGTCTTCTATTGGAAGATACGATTAGGATTAAAATACAAAATGCACAAAAACTAGATGAATGGACAAGCGTAATAGTTAAGGTGTTAGAACAAGGAACATACGATGACTTTTACGTGCAGCATGGTATTTTGCATAAAGATCCTACTAAGGAGCTCATTGTGATACCATCCAGCATGGAAAGGGAAATTATTCTAATGGCCCATCGCCAAGGGCATTTTGGGGTAAAAAAGACTACTGATCTAGTACAGAGAGATTATTATATACCGAGTTTGCCGAGTAAAGTAGAAGTAATTGTTAGGTCGTGCTTGGAATGTATTGTCAGCGAGTCGAAACATGGTAGAAAAGAAGGATTTCTGAATTTTATTGATAAGGGTGACGAACCGTTGAATACTTTTCATGTTGATCATATAGGCCCTATGGAGTTAACGAAAAAACGGTACAATCATATTTTGGTAGTAGTAGATGCTTTCTCGAAATATGTGTGGTTGTATCCGACGAAGAGCACTGGTGCAGAAGAAGTGGTTGACAAGTTTCAAAGGCAATCAGAGTTGTTTGGAAATCCAAGGCGGGTCGTTACTGACCGCGGTACTGCTTTTACTTCAAACATCTTTAAGGAGTACTGTGACTCACAAAATATACAGCATTTGCTTATTGCCACGGGAGTGCCGAGGGGAAACGGGCAAGTGGAGCGTCTAAATCGGACGATCATCTCGTTGTTAACAAAATTGTGTGCGGAAGATCCTAAGGCATGGTATAAGAATGTCGGTAGAGTACAGCAATTCATAAATTCGTCACCCCCGAGAAGTACGAAAGTGTCGCCATTTAAGATCCTGACAGGCATCGATATGAGAATAGGGTATGATATTGAGTTGAAGGACATGTTGGAAGAAGAGTTGCTAGCCGAGCTACAGAGTGAAAAAGAAGAGATACGAAAGACAGTGAAAGGAAACATAGCTAAAATGCAAGAAGAAAATAGTAGAACGTATAACAGGAATAGGAGAGAGGAGCGCGAGTATGAGGTGGATGAATTGGTTGCCATCAAAAGAACGCAGTTTGGAGCGGGTTTGAAGTTAAAGAAAAAATATTTAGGACCTTATAAAATAGTCCGCAAATTGAGGCATGGTAGATATTTAGTCGAAAAAGTAGGAGAGGAAGAGGGACCTAACCGGACTAACACAGTGGCAGAGCACATGAAAAAGTGGTATCCATCATTCGGGACGAATGAGGATGTCGGATGGCCGAATGTAGGAAAGGCAGTAACGGGAGTATCATTAACATAGAGAGAGGAAATAATCGAATAGAAACTAAGATCGAGTAATCGAAGAGGAAGAGTTTGAGCTACGAGAGAGAGAGAGAGCTTATGTTCTGTGTGCGCGGCTTAAATGAAAGCGAGAGAAGAGAAAATTATAAAATACTGTGTAAATTAAATATAAGACCAATGAACGAAATAAAGTTATGATTTCTTAATGAATCCGTCGACAACAATTATTGCGAGAAAGTAGCCTCAAATTCGATACAACCGGGAGGATTATACGCGCGCATGTATAAGTCCCCCCACATTAATGTTTAGCTTCATCCAAGCTAATTGTGGCCGTGGCCGAGCGGCTGTGATGGAACTCGGAGCCATCATGCGCAGCTCTGGCCGTCAGTTCGCACTGGTCCAGGAGCCGTACGTCGATGGAGCAGGGCGGATTACCGGCCTTCCTTCTGGAATGCGAGTTTTCCAGGACCGCCGACGAAAAGCTGCTATCATCGTCGACGAACCGGACGCCATCTGCATGCCAATGGAGACCCTTACCACGGATTTTGGAGTATGCGTCAGAGTTACGGGAAGATTCGGCTCAATCTTCCTATGCTCCGTGTACTGCCAATTCGACACCGACTTGGCGCCGTACCTCAGGTACTTAGATGCGGTGCTGCTGCTGGGCAGCCGCACTCCTGTCATCTTTGGGCTCGACGCGAACGCAGTATCCCCAGCGTGGTTTAGCAAGCTCTCCGAACACAATCGGGGGCAAGCTAACTATGCACGGGGTGAGCTGCTGTCTGAGTGGATAACCGAGATGAGAGCCGGCGTGCTCAATGAAGCCAGTCGGGTGTTTACATTCGATAACCGTAGAGGCCAAAGCGATATCGATGTGACAATCGTCAACCAAGCTGCGACTATGTGGGCCACATACGATTGGGAAGTGAAGGAATGGGACACCAGCGATCACAACATGATCCATGTTGTGGTGACGACTGACCCGAACGACACAGTTGAGCCCATTGCTCCTGTGCCGTCATGGAAGCTTTCCAATGCGCGCTGGCGATTGTTCGAGGAGGAAGTGGTAAGGGAGATTGCCGAATTACCGGAAGACATCGCCGAATCGCCGTTGGACAACCAAGTGTCTGCACTGCGCTCTGTAGTGCACAGTGTGTGCGACAGAGTGCTGGGACGCAGCACACCGAGAGCCGCGAGAAAAGTAGTTTGGTGGACTGCCGAACTACACTCCAAACGCCGAGAGGTCAGGAGACTGAGGCGAAGGCTCCAGGACGCTCGTCGGCATGAGACCGACGCAGCAGAGGAACTTGTGCTCGCGTTGAGGATCTCCTCAGCGCAGTACAAGAAGCTCATCCTGAGATCGAAGGAAGACAACTGGCGACGCTTCGTGGGAGAGAACAGAGATGATCCATGGGGGCACGTCTACAGGATTTGCCGAGGCCGCAAAAAGAGCACGGAGATTGGATGCCTTCGAACGGATGGTAGGCTGGTCGCAACATGGCGCGACTGTGCGGGTGTGCTCCTTCGCAACTTCTTTCCTGTTGCGGAGACGAATGCACACATTGCCATCCCGATCGAGGCTCCACCGGCCCTCGAAGCTTTCGAGGTTGATGCATGCGTCGCCAGGTTGAAGAGCAGACGCTCTCCCGGCATGGACGGCATCACAGGTGCCATTTGCAAGGCATTGTGGCGTGCCATCCCTCAGCACATGACAGCGATGTATTCCCGCTGCCTGGAGACAGGGTATTTCCCAACGGAATGGAAGCATCCCAGGGTGGTTCCACTCCTGAAGGGACCCGATAAGGACCGGACCGATCCTACCTCATATCGGGGTATCTGTCTGTTGCCAGTGCTGGGCAAAGTGCTTGAGGGCATCATGGTGAATCGTCTGAAGGACACCATTCCGGATGGCTGCAGATGGCAATTTGGCTTTCGCCAAGGACGTTGTGTGGAGGATGCTTGGAAACACGTCGTGAGTACTGTTTCGGCCAGCCGGTCGAAATACGTGCTCGGAGTCTTCGTGGATTTCAAGGGAGCCTTCGACAACGTTGAGTGGAATGCTGCACTACGCCGCCTCCTTGAGCTGGGATGCCGAGAAGCAAGCTTGTGGCGAAGTTTCTTCTCCGGCCGGAGTGCGAGCATCGTCAGTAGGCATGGAGTAGCCACTGTTCCGGTGACAAGAGGTTGCCCGCAGGGGTCCATAAGTGGTCCATTTATATGGAACATCTTAATGGACGTGTTGCTCCAGCGCTTAGAGCCCCTTGGTGCGCTCAGCGCGTATGCTGACGACTTGCTCCTCCTCATCGAAGGGAATGCCCGATCAGAGCTCGAACAAAAAGGAGGTGAGTTAATGTCCATCGTAGGCGCTTGGGGAGTTGAAGTCGGCGTTGCCGTTTCAACTAGCAAGACGGCGATCATGCTGCTCAAAGGCATACTTAGACGGCCGCCAGTGGTACGGCTTGCTGGAGCAAACCTGCCATATAAGTGCAAGTATCGGTACCTAGGCATCACGGTCGGCGAGCGGTTGAGTTTTCTCCCGCACATCACGGGCTTGCGTGATAAGCTGACCGGAGTCGTAGGGGCATTGTCGCGCGTACTGCGGGTCGACTGGGGACTCAGTCCCCGCGCAAAGCGGACAATATATGCCGGACTCATGGTGCCCTGTGCACTATTTGGTGCCTCGGTTTGGTCTGTCGTGACGACGACGCAAGTGGTTGCCAGGAGGCATCTGCTTGCGTGCCAAAGGATCGTCCTGATTGGATGCCTACCGGTATGCCGAACAGTGTCCACCATGGCGCTGCAAGTACTAGCTGGAGCCCCCCCGTTTGATCTGGTTGCCAGACGCCTGGCAATCAGCTTCAAACTAAAGCGTGACTACCCGCTGGAGGAGAGCGATTGGCTGTACGGCGAAGATTTGGCAAATCTTAGCTGGAAGCAGAAGATGGCGCGACTAGACGAAGACCTGTTGTGCGAGTGGCAACGCAGATGGGATGATGGTGACTCCCCAGGACGGGTGACGCACCGCTTCATCCCGAACGCAGGCTTCGTCTACAGCGAACGAAGGTTTGGCTTCACGCTGCGCGCTGGGTTCCTGCTGACGGGCCACGGATCGCTCAATGCATTTCTGCATGGAAGAAGCCTTAGCGACACGCCAGCATGTATATGCGGCGCAGAACGCGAGGATTGGCAGCACTTCCTATGTGCTTGTCCACTCTATACAGACTTGCGATACCTCGATGGACTTGGAGTGCAGTACACGGATGGCGACTGGACCTTCTCCGATGTGACGGCTTCTCAGGAGAGAATGCGGACTCTCGACAGGTTCGCCGGACTGGCGTTCTCCAGGCGACAACAGCTGCTGAATGCGCAAGCGGCGCACGGGCTGGGTGGATTCCCTATCCAGGCCGGTCGGGGCTAAAAGGGAGGATCGAGCTGAGTCCTTAAGATCGGTACCACGGGTTGTGCAGTTCCAAGGCTGCACATTGAGGTCGGCCCCCTAGTGGGAGTATCGTGGTGGCTGTGGTTGATACCCAAACGTTACGCGGGGAGAGCCGCTAGGCTCCTCGTGGAGTTGCGCTCTCAACCGGGTGCCGAGACCCATAGATCGGAAGACGTGTTAGATACACCTCGCCCCTCACCAAGGGGGATTGTATGCCCGACCAGGATACTTTCAATTGGTACCAGAAGAGTCGCTATGTACATAGCTATAGCTTCTTTTTAGGGGCGCTAACTGGCGCATTGTACCAGGTTCCTGCGTATGTAGCGGTGGTGCGTGATGGCGTGATATATGTAAATATATCGCACTAATCGAGGCTAAGCTGCAAATAAACATTAGACGCCGTGGTTGAAATCCCTCCCTGAGGAACCGCCACGTAAAATAAAGCTGAGTGATCAGATTCATTCTGTCCCTATCTACTATCTAGCGAAACCACAGCCAAGGGAACGGGCTTGGAATAATTAGCGGGGAAAGAAGACCCTTTTGAGCTTGACTCTAATCTGGCAGTGTAAGGAGACATAAGAGGTGTAGCATAAGTGGGAGATATTAGATTTCGGTTTGGTATCGACAATGAAATACCACTACTCTTATTGTTTCCTTACTTACTTGATTAAATGGAACGTGTATCATTTCCTAGCCATTATACGGATATATTTATTATATCTTATGGTATTGGGTTTTGATGCAAGCTTCTTGATCAAAGTATCACGAGTTTGTTATATAATCGCAAACAAATTCTTTAATGAGAAAATGCATTTATGTATTTTCAATTTGAAAATTTGGTATAACTCCAATTACTCAGGTATGATCCAATTCAAGGACATTGCCAGGTAGGGAGTTTGACTGGGGCGGTACATCTCTCAAATAATAACGGAGGTGTCCCAAGGCCAGCTCAGTGCGGACAGAAACCACACATAGAGCAAAAGGGCAAATGCTGACTTGATCTCGGTGTTCAGTACACACAGGGACAGCAAAAGCTCGGCCTATCGATCCTTTTGGTTTAAAGAGTTTTTAACAAGAGGTGTCAGAAAAGTTACCATAGGGATAACTGGCTTGTGGCGGCCAAGCGTTCATAGCGACGTCGCTTTTTGATCCTTCGATGTCGGCTCTTCCTATCATTGTGAAGCAAAATTCACCAAGCGTTGGATTGTTCACCCATGCAAGGGAACGTGAGCTGGGTTTAGACCGTCGTGAGACAGGTTAGTTTTACCCTACTAATGACAAAACGTTGTTGCGACAGCATTCCTGCGTAGTACGAGAGGAACCGCAGGTACGGACCAATGGCACAATACTTGTTCGAGCGAACAGTGGTATGACGCTACGTCCGTTGGATTATGCCTGAACGCCTCTAAGGTCGTATCCGTGCTGGACTGCAATGATAAATAAGGGGCAATTTGCATTGTATGGCTTCTAAACCATTAAAAGTTTATAATTTATTTTATAAACGACAATGGATGTGATGCCAATGTAATTTGTAACATAGTAAATTGGGAGGATCATCGATCACCTGATGCCGCGCTAGTTGCATATAAAAACATTATTTAATACAATGACAAAGCCTAGAATCAATTGTAAACGACTTTTGTAACAGGCAAGGTGTTGTAAGTGGTTGAGCAGCTGCCATACTGCGATCCACTGAAGCTTATCCTTTGCTTGATGATTCGATATATATAAATTTATTCTTTATATATGAAAATTATTTTTATATATTTATATGAATATATACCTATAAATGGTAATATATATATATATATATATTAAAAAGAATATATTTTATATAAATATGGATAAATTATTTATCCTATATAAATTACGTTGGCTTGAATATGAATATAATGTTATATTATAAGTTTGTTATACTTAATTACATATGAAATGATACTTATAAAAATTGTATTATGTAAACACACGAAACATAGTGTATATGCATATGTGCAAATGTGAATGTATATATGAAATAATATGAATGCAAAAAGCATGGAGTGATCGTATGTGGAACTTGGAAGTATTTCTAATATTGGAATTTAATGATATGTGATATGAATGCAAGAATTAAATACTTTGGTATATAAAATGTGATAATATTATATGTTATATTATAACATGAGCATGATTTGATTATGAATTAGGTTTTATATGGATATGGATATGGATATGGGAATGTTTCTCATATATAATATAACATTATAGCATAATCATAATGCGATTATAAATATAGAAAATATAAAAATGTATTTAATATAAATAGATATATTACGTGTATATGTGAAATTAAAGCAAAGATACCAGCTGATATGATATCTTTCATGTAAATGAATGATGAATGTAATGAAAAATAATTAATTTAATTTCATATGATATGGGGAACATACTAAGTCGGCAATGTCTGTTTATTTTATATGCGTATATATATTTTTCTTAATATATATGAATAATTTTGAAGTGATAGTATAATATTTTGTATTAAAATACGAAAAGAAACTATTTTTAAAAGGTACTCTCAAGTAAAAATACCTGATTTGCGGAAAGCGTGGCAGAAAACCTATATAGGGAGTGGTAGTCTCGTGCATGGTATATTTCATATGAAAATTTTATAATGAAAAATTATTAATTTATTTCATATGATATGGGGAATATACTTAGCCGGCAATGTCTGTGTATTTTATATGAATATATATATATTTCTTAGTATATATGAATAATTTTGAAGTGATAGTATTGTATTTTTTATTAAAATACGAAAAGAAACTATTGTTAAGAGGCACTCTCAAGTAAAAATACCCGATTTGCGGAAAGCGTGGCAGAAAACCTATATAGGGAGTGGTAGTCTCGTGCATGGTATATTTCATATGAAAATTTTATAATGAAAAATTATTAATTTATTTCATATGATATGGGGAATATACTTAGCCGGCAATGTCTGTGTGTTTTATATGAATATATATATATTTCTTAGTATATATGAATAATTTTGAAGTGATAGTATTGTATTTTTTATTAAAATACGAAAAGAAACTATTGTTAAGAGGCACTCTCAAGTAAAAATACCCGATTTGCGGAAAGCGTGGCAGAAAACCTATATAGGGAGTGGTAGTCTCGTGCATGGTATATTTCATATGAAAATTTTATAATGAAAAATTATTAATTTATTTCATATGATATGGGGAATATACTTAGCCGGCAATGTCTGTGTATTTTATATGAATATATATATATTTCTTAGTATATATGAATAATTTTGAAGTGATAGTATTGTATTTTTTATTAAAATACGAAAAGAAACTATTGTTAAGAGGCACTCTAAAGCAAAAATACCCGATTTGCGGAAAGCGTGGCAGAAAACCTATACATGATGGACAGTTGATGTCCATCGGTATTGTATACAATATTTGGTACAGTATTGTATATAATATTATTATATGTTGTCATTATACTCAAAGTAGTGTTTAATAGGAGATATTTGTTTTCAAATTGATCTTAATAAAGATAATATAGTGAAACTAACCAAGATATATACTATTTAGTATATATCATTTCTGTTTCGAATTATTATCGTGAATTTTTGGAAATGGTCTTATATGATTAAATATTGTATGAGTGCCATTTCAACAATGTACCAGCATATATAATCAAAGCGATTTATATGCAAATTCAAATATTGCCAAAATATATAAATTCCATTCCACATGAACTCATGTGTTTGGTTTTATTTAATGTATATCACAAAAAACGCATACGAAATTGGATAAATTTTAAATTTGTTGTTAAAATACATAGTTTAAACACAATTAATATTGGTTTAAGCCTATATACGTGTGATAATATATTAAGTGCAAATAAAAAGATATTTTTGAACGAAAAAAAAATGTATATAATAAAATATATATATTTATATAGAGAAAAATGGCGAATGTGAATGCTATATAAAAATGGCCACAATCGTTTAACAAATTCTCATAAACTGTTGATTAAAAATATTTATTTATTTTTTTTTTTTATTCAAAAGTATTATTGAGTTGTCAAATATTTACATATGTGAGCGTATGCGCACGAAACGAAAACATTATTCTGGTTGATCCTGCCAGTAGTTATATGCTTGTCTCAAAGATTAAGCCATGCATGTCTAAGTACACACGAATTAAAAGTGAAACCGCAAAAGGCTCATTATATCAGTTATGGTTCCTTAGATCGTTAACAGTTACTTGGATAACTGTGGTAATTCTAGAGCTAATACATGCAATTAAAACACGGACCTTATGGGACGTGTGCTTTTATTAGGCTAAAACCAAGCGATCGTAAGATCGTTACATTGGTTGAACTCTAGATAACATGCAGATCGTATGGTCTTGTACCGACGACAGATCTTTCAAATGTCTGCCCTATCAACTTTTGATGGTAGTATCTAGGACTACCATGGTTGCAACGGGTAACGGGGAATCAGGGTTCGATTCCGGAGAGGGAGCCTGAGAAACGGCTACCACATCTAAGGAAGGCAGCAGGCGCGTAAATTACCCACTCCCAGCTCGGGGAGGTAGTGACGAAAAATAACAATACAGGACTCATATCCGAGGCCCTGTAATTGGAATGAGTACACTTTAAATCCTTTAACAAGGACCAATTGGAGGGCAAGTCTGGTGCCAGCAGCCGCGGTAATTCCAGCTCCAATAGCGTATATTAAAGTTGTTGCGGTTAAAACGTTCGTAGTTGAACTTGTGCTTCATACGGGTAGTACAACTTACAATTGTGGTTACTACTATACCTTTATGTATGTAAGCGTATTACCGGTGGAGTTCTTATATATAATTAAGTACTTGTATTTTTTTATATATTCCTCCTATTTAAAAACCTGCATTAGTGCTCTTCATCGAGTGTTATTGTGGGCCGGTACAATTACTTTGAACAAATTAGAGTGCTTAAAGCAGGCTTCAAATGCCTGAATATTCTGTGCATGGGATAATGAAATAAGACCTCTGTTCTGCTTTCATTGGTTTTCAGATCAAGAGGTAATGATTAATAGAAGCAGTTTGGGGGCATTAGTATTACGACGCGAGAGGTGAAATTCTTGGACCGTCGTAAGACTAACTTAAGCGAAAGCATTTGCCAAAGATGTTTTCATTAATCAAGAACGAAAGTTAGAGGTTCGAAGGCGATCAGATACCGCCCTAGTTCTAACCATAAACGATGCCAGCTAGCAATTGGGTGTAGCTACTTTTATGGCTCTCTCAGTCGCTTCCCGGGAAACCAAAGCTTTTGGGCTCCGGGGGAAGTATGGTTGCAAAGCTGAAACTTAAAGGAATTGACGGAAGGGCACCACCAGGAGTGGAGCCTGCGGCTTAATTTGACTCAACACGGGAAAACTTACCAGGTCCGAACATAAGTGTGTAAGACAGATTGATAGCTCTTTCTCGAATCTATGGGTGGTGGTGCATGGCCGTTCTTAGTTCGTGGAGTGATTTGTCTGGTTAATTCCGATAACGAACGAGACTCAAATATATTAAATAGATATCTTCAGGATTATGGTGTTGAAGCTTATATAGCCTTCATTCATGGTGGCAGTAAAATGTTTATTGTGTTTGAATGTGTTTATATAAGTGGAGCCGTACCTGTTGGTTTGTCCCATTATAAGGACACTAGCTTCTTAAATGGACAAATTGCGTCTAGCAATAATGAGATTGAGCAATAACAGGTCTGTGATGCCCTTAGATGTCCTGGGCTGCACGCGCGCTACAATGAAAGTATCAACGTGTATTTCCTAGACCGAGAGGTCCGGGTAAACCGCTGAACCACTT
Organism: Drosophila persimilis; assembly: GCF_003286085.1. Taxonomy (NCBI): domain Eukaryota; kingdom Metazoa; phylum Arthropoda; class Insecta; order Diptera; family Drosophilidae; genus Drosophila; species Drosophila persimilis. Next base: position 48,252 of record NW_020825505.1, read on the forward strand.
TCATGCTTGGGATTGTGAACTGAAACTGTTCACATGAACTTGGAATTCCCAGTAAGTGTGAGTCATTAACTCGCATTGATTACGTCCCTGCCCTTTGTACACACCGCCCGTCGCTACTACCGATTGAATTATTTAGTGAGGTCTCCGGACGTGATCACTGTGACGCCTTGCGTGTTACGGTTGTTTCGCAAAAGTTGACCGAACTTGATTATTTAGAGGAAGTAAAAGTCGTAACAAGGTTTCCGTAGGTGAACCTGCGGAAGGATCATTATTGTATGTTTCTACCGTTAACAAAAATATTTATATATTGCCAATTTACCAAACAAAATATGTTTTTATAAAATCATAATTGTAAAATAAAATATATTCAGTTGTATATATTATATGTTTATATTAATTATATTGCCAATATACTCATTTAGTAGTAGCTATACATATAACATTGTGTTCTATGTGTGTAGCAATTAATATATAAATACATATTGATGATATTATTACAATAATATTGATTTATAAAATCTGTGTGCATATGTACCATAGTATGCACGCGTTGCGAATATGTATTGTCCATCATAGCTATGGGCATACATTGGTTAATGCAACAGCCTAAAAAGTACAATGTTGTACCTGATTTCAGGTTAATACTTTTATATAAATTGATAATTATCAAACAAGCCAAAATACATATTATATTATTTAACAATATGGTAATATATCGCTTATATAAAACTAAGACATTTCGCAACATTCTTTTAGGATAAAACTAAAATTTATTGAAGGAATTGATATATGCCAGTAAAATGGTGTATTTTTAATTTCTTTCAATAAAGACATATCTGACAAATAAATGAATAAACAAATTTTAATCACTCTAAGCGGTGGATCACTCGGCTCATGGGTCGATGAAGAACGCAGCAAACTGTGCGTCATCGTGTGAACTGCAGGACACATGAACATCGACATTTTGAACGCATATCGCAGTCCATGCTGTTTGGTACTTTAATTAATTTTATAGTGCTGCTTGGACTACATATGGTTGAGGGTTGTAAGACTATGCTAAATAAGTTGTTTAAAAATTTTACGAAATTTTTAAGCATATTGTATATTATTGGATATATATATATATATATATTCATAATATTGATATTAAATGGAAACGCATTATCTCTCATTGTTGTATATATTTGTGTGAGAAGAACGAAGAAAAATATATATTTTTTTGTCCTTTTTGAATCAAATAATACTGAGGAATGTCTAGCATAAAAAAATAATTAAAGTTTTTTCATCTAGAATTGCCTCTTATTAATGTTTCGAAAGGAAATTTTGTTGTAAATATAAATATTTAATATTCTTCGTGATATTCGTTATAAAATACGAATATTATAATGATTTCATTATGAGAACGCTCTATATATAATAATATAGTGTAATTATCATTATAAATTTTAATATACGTATATACAACCTCAACTCATATGGGACTACCCCCTGAATTTAAGCATATTAATTAGGGGAGGAAAAGAAACTAACCAGGATTTTCTTAGTAGCGGCGAGCGAAAAGAAATCAGTTCAGCACTAAGTCACTTTGTCTATATGGCAAACGTGAGATGCAGTGTATGGAGCGTCAATATTCTAGTATGAGAAATTAACGATTTAAGTCCTTCTTAAATGAGGCCATTTACCCATAGAGGGTGCCAGGCCCGTATAACGTTAATGATTACTAGATGATGTTTCCAAAGAGTCGTGTTGCTTGATAGTGCAGCACTAAGTGGGTGGTAAACTCCATCTAAAACTAAATATAACCATGAGACCGATAGTAAACAAGTACCGTGAGGGAAAGTTGAAAAGAACTCTGAATAGAGAGTTAAACAGTACGTGAAACTGCTTAGAGGTTAAGCCCGATGAACCTGAATATCCGTTATGGAAAATTCATCATTAAAGTTGTAATATTTTAACAATATTATAATAATAGTGTGCATTTTTTCCATATAAGGACATTGTAATCTATTAGCATATAACAAATTTATCATAAAATATGACTTATAGTTTATTCAAATTATTATGCTTGCATTTTAACATAGAATAAATGTCATTAATTTGATAAAGTGTTGATAAATTAAAATTAATACAGTGCGTTAATTTTTCGAAATTATATAATGGCATAATTATCATTGATTTTTGTGTTTATTATATGCATTTGTATGATTAACAATGCGAAAGATTCAGGATACCTTCGGGACCCGTCTTGAAACACGGACCAAGGAGTCTAACATATGTGCAAGTTATTGGGAGATAAACCTAATAGCGTAATTAACTTGACTAATAATGGGATTAGTTTTTTAACTATTTATAGATAATTAACACAATCCCGGGGCGTTCTATATAGTTATGTATAATAATATTTATATTATTTATGCCTCTAACTGGAACGTACCTTGAGCATATATGCTGTGACCCGAAAGATGGTGAACTATACTTGATCAGGTTGAAGTCAGGGGAAACCCTGATGGAAGACCGAAACAGTTCTGACGTGCAAATCGATTGTCAGAATTGAGTATAGGGGCGAAAGACCAATCGAACCATCTAGTAGCTGGTTCCTTCCGAAGTTTCCCTCAGGATAGCTGGTGCATTTTAATGTTATATAAAATAATCTTATCTGGTAAAGCGAATGATTAGAGGCCTTAGGGTCGAAACGATCTTAACCTATTCTCAAACTTTAAATGGGTAAGAACCTTAACTTTCTTGATATGAAGTTTAAGGTTATGATATAATGTGCCCAGTGGGCCACTTTTGGTAAGCAGAACTGGCGCTGTGGGATGAACCAAACGTAATGTTACGGTGCCCAAATTAACAACTCATGCAGAAACCATGAAAGGCGTTGGTTGCTTAAAACAGCAGGACGGTGATCATGGAAGTCGAAATCCGCTAAGGAGTGTGTAACAACTCACCTGCCGAAGCAACTAGCCCTTAAAATGGATGGCGCTTAAGTTGTATACCTATACATTACCGCTAAAGTAGATGATTTATATTACTTGTGATATAAATTTTGAAACTTTAGTGAGTAGGAAGGTACAATGGTATGCGTAGAAGTGTTTGGCGTAAGCCTTCATGGAGCTGCCATTGGCACAGATCTTGGTGGTAGTAGCAAATAATCGAATGAGACCTTGGAGGACTGAAGTGGAGAAGGGTTTCGTGTGAACAGTGGTTGATCACGAGTTAGTCGGTCCTAAGTTCAAGGCGAAAGCCGAAAATTTTCAAGTAAAAAATCAGTGAGTAATATTGTCAAATCTTTTATGATTTTTAAATACTTGAATAATTTTGAACGAAAGGGAATACGGTTCCAATTCCGTAACCTGTTGAGTATCCGTTTGTTATTAAATATGGGCCTCGTGCTCATCCTGGCAACAGGAACGACCATAAAGAAGCCGTCGAGAGATATCGGAAGAGTTTTCTTTTCTGTTTTATAGCCGTACTACCATGGAAGTCTTTCGCAGAGAGATATGGTAGATGGGCTAGAAGAGCATGACATATACTGTTGTGTCGATATTTTCTCCTCGGACCTTGAAAATTTATGGTGGGGACACGCAAACTTCTCAACAGGCCGTACCAATATCCGCAGCTGGTCTCCAAGGTGAAGAGTCTCTAGTCGATAGAATAATGTAGGTAAGGGAAGTCGGCAAATTAGATCCGTAACTTCGGGATAAGGATTGGCTCTGAAGATTGAGATAGTCGGGCTTGATTGGGAAACAATAACATGGTTTATGTGCTCGTTCTGGGTAAATAGAGTTTCTATCATTTATGGTAGTTACTTGTTCCCCGGATAGTTTAGTTACGTAGCCAATTGTGGAACTTTCTTGCTAAAATTTTTAAGAATACTAATTGGGTTAAACCAGTTAGTTCTTATTAATTATAACGATTATCAATTAACAATCAATTCAGAACTGGCACGGACTTGGGGAATCCGACTGTCTAATTAAAACAAAGCATTGTGATGGCCCTAGCGGGTGTTGACACAATGTGATTTCTGCCCAGTGCTCTGAATGTCAAAGTGAAGAAATTCAAGTAAGCGCGGGTCAACGGCGGGAGTAACTATGACTCAATGACCAATGGAGAGTTGAGGTTTTGCAATCCATCGTAGATGGTGCGCAGGCCTCGGGTAAGGAAATTACTCTTCAGCGCTTGTCTACTTACCTTATGGAAGTATTTCCCTCACAGAATGACCGCCCCATTCAAACGAGACCTCCACGGAGACCTCGTAATAGGAGACAAGGTAGGAGACAGCAGTACGCCTTAACACAGCGTAACTGGGACAAGCACAAAGGTCGTTGTATAAAAGCCATTTTGGATGGAACTGAGGGGACAGCAACTATGCCAAGTCAAGGTATCATGGGGTCCTATTGGAGACAAGTCATGACACAAACAAGCCCAACATATAGTGGTACGAACACCACGTTCCGGACGGAACACCCACTTGAAGGGGTTTGGTCCCCGATAACACTAGGGGACCTAAGGGTACACAGAGTGTCATTGACGAAATCTCCAGGACCTGATGGAATTACTCCAAGAACTGTCAGGAGTATTCCGTCAGGAGTTATGCTTCGCATAATGAACCTGATACTTTGGTGCGGAAAGTTGCCTGTCTCCATCCGACAGGCACGAACCATCTTCATTCCGAAGGTGGGGAATGCTTCTCGACCGCAAGACTTTCGTCCAATTACGGTACAATCTGTTATGGTAAGGATTTTAAATGCCATTTTGGCTTCCCGGTTGACCTCATCAGTCGACTGGGATCCGCGTCAGCGAGGTTTCCTTCCAACCGACGGATGTGCCGATAATACGACGATAGTCGACTTAATCTTAAGGGATCACCATAAACGTTGTAAATCACTTTATATCGCAACTTTAGATATAAGCAAAGCATTTGACTCGGTGTCTCATGCAGCAGTTAGCGCCACTCTAACTGCATATGGTGCCCCTAAAGAATTCGTTGACTACGTACAAAATTCGTACGAGGTCTGTGGCACAACGCTCAATGGGGACGGATGGAGATCAGAGGAATTCATACCTGCTCGAGGTGTCAGACAGGGTGACCCGCTATCTCCCATAATATTCAACTTGATCATCGATCAGTTGCTTAGGTCCTACCCCAATGAGATTGGTGCCACAATCGGTGATCACACAACAAACGCGGCCGCGTTCGCAGATGATATTGTCTTATTTGCGGAAACTCGTTTAGGCCTTCAAACAATGCTAGACACGACTGTCGATTTTCTATCTTCAGTCGGGCTTACCCTTAACTCGGATAAATGTTTTACAGTTGGAATAAAGGGGCAACCGAAACAGAAGTGTACTGTGGTCATCCCAGAGACCTTCCGTATCGGTTCGCGCTCGTGTCCTGCATTGAAGCGCACAGACGAGTGGAAGTATTTAGGCATAACATTCACTGCACAAGGGAGGACCAGGTACAGTCCAGCCGACGACCTAGGTCCGAAGCTGTTGAGGCTGACAAGGTCCCCCCTAAAACCACAACAGAAATTGTTCGCACTCAGAACAGTTCTTATCCCACAACTTTACCATAAGCTGACCCTAGGTAGTGTGATGATAGGTGTTCTGAGAAAGTGTGACATACTGGTACGTTCGACCGTAAGGAAGTGGTTAGGGCTTCCTCTGGACGTGTCAACTGCATTCTTCCATGCTCCTCATACTTATGGGGGCCTCGGAATCCCTTCAGTTCGTTGGGTAGCGCCAATGCTACGTATGAAAAGATTGAGCAATATTAAGTGGGCCCACCTCGCGCAATCCGAGGCGGCCAGCTCATTTCTTACCGACGAATTGAATAAGGCCCGGGGTAGAACTCTGGCTGGACTGAATGAGTTGACATCGCGTACAGAGATCGAAACGTACTGGGCGAACAGGTTGTATATGTCTGTTGATGGTCGCGGCTTACGTGAAGCGGGACTTTTTCGTCCCCAACACGGCTGGGTGTGTCAGCCCACGCGTTTGCTAACAGGTCAAGATTACCGAAACAGTATCAAGCTGCGAATAAATGCCCTACCATCGAGGTCTCGTACCACGAGGGGCAGAAATGAATTGGAACGGCAATGTCGTGCAGGTTGTGATGCTCCCGAAACAACAAACCACATCCTGCAAAATTGTTACCGTACGCATGGGAGGCGGGTAGCAAGACATAACTGTGTAGTCAATAACCTTAAGAGGATTCTTGAGGAGAAGGGCCACACAGTACACGTCGAACCAAGTTTGCAGCTGGAAACCTCGGTAAGTAAACCAGACCTGGTGTGTATCCGTGACAATCACGCTTGCGTGATTGATGCGCAGATTATAACGGATGGACTGTTTCTCGACGATGTGCACCATCGCAAAGTTGAGAAATATAAAAGACCGGAAGTTATATCTGCACTGCGGAGAGAATTCGGAGTGTCGGGCAACGTCGAAGTCCTATCCGCGACGTTAAACTGGCGTGGGATCTGGAGCAATCAATCCGTTAGAAGATTGATAGCAAAGGGTCTCATCTCATCCGGTGACAGCAATGTCATTAGCGCCAGAGTGGTAACAGGCGGACTATATTGCTTCAGACAGTTCATGTATCTCGCAGGTTACACTCGGGATTGGACTTAGCCTATACACTATGTTGGAGAGAAGACGCTTGCTACCTAGGCAAAATGTGAAATTAGGTATAAACATCGTGGTTGTAAAACTTGAGGTGGGTTTTTAGTACGTATGCGTGATTACTTCGTAATCATGAATCGTGCATGCTAGTGGGGTTTGGCCTCCACTAGTATCTTTGAAGATTTTCCTTCCTCAGCGATCAAAAAAAAAAAAAAAAAAAATAGCCAAATGCCTCGTCATCTAATTAGTGACGCGCATGAATGGATTAACGAGATTCCTACTGTCCCTATCTACTATCTAGCGAAACCACAGCCAAGGGAACGGGCTTGGAATAATTAGCGGGGAAAGAAGACCCTTTTGAGCTTGACTCTAATCTGGCAGTGTAAGGAGACATAAGAGGTGTAGCATAAGTGGGAGATATTAGATTTCGGTTTGGTATCGACAATGAAATACCACTACTCTTATTGTTTCCTTACTTACTTGATTAAATGGAACGTGTATCATTTCCTAGCCATTATACGGATATATTTATTATATCTTATGGTATTGGGTTTTGATGCAAGCTTCTTGATCAAAGTATCACGAGTTTGTTATATAATCGCAAACAAATTCTTTAATGAGAAAATGCATTTATGTATTTTCAATTTGAAAATTTGGTATAACTCCAATTACTCAGGTATGATCCAATTCAAGGACATTGCCAGGTAGGGAGTTTGACTGGGGCGGTACATCTCTCAAATAATAACGGAGGTGTCCCAAGGCCAGCTCAGTGCGGACAGAAACCACACATAGAGCAAAAGGGCAAATGCTGACTTGATCTCGGTGTTCAGTACACACAGGGACAGCAAAAGCTCGGCCTATCGATCCTTTTGGTTTAAAGAGTTTTTAACAAGAGGTGTCAGAAAAGTTACCATAGGGATAACTGGCTTGTGGCGGCCAAGCGTTCATAGCGACGTCGCTTTTTGATCCTTCGATGTCGGCTCTTCCTATCATTGTGAAGCAAAATTCACCAAGCGTTGGATTGTTCACCCATGCAAGGGAACGTGAGCTGGGTTTAGACCGTCGTGAGACAGGTTAGTTTTACCCTACTAATGACAAAACGTTGTTGCGACAGCATTCCTGCGTAGTACGAGAGGAACCGCAGGTACGGACCAATGGCACAATACTTGTTCGAGCGAACAGTGGTATGACGCTACGTCCGTTGGATTATGCCTGAACGCCTCTAAGGTCGTATCCGTGCTGGACTGCAATGATAAATAAGGGGCAATTTGCATTGTATGGCTTCTAAACCATTAAAAGTTTATAATTTATTTTATAAACGACAATGGATGTGATGCCAATGTAATTTGTAACATAGTAAATTGGGAGGATCATCGATCACCTGATGCCGCGCTAGTTGCATATAAAAACATTATTTAATACAATGACAAAGCCTAGAATCAATTGTAAACGACTTTTGTAACAGGCAAGGTGTTGTAAGTGGTTGAGCAGCTGCCATACTGCGATCCACTGAAGCTTATCCTTTGCTTGATGATTCGATATATATAAATTTATTCTTTATATATGAAAATTATTTTTATATATTTATATGAATATATACCTATAAATGGTAATATATATATATATATATATTAAAAAGAATATATTTTATATAAATATGGATAAATTATTTATCCTATATAAATTACGTTGGCTTGAATATGAATATAATGTTATATTATAAGTTTGTTATACTTAATTACATATGAAATGATACTTATAAAAATTGTATTATGTAAACACACGAAACATAGTGTATATGCATATGTGCAAATGTGAATGTATATATGAAATAATATGAATGCAAAAAGCATGGAGTGATCGTATGTGGAACTTGGAAGTATTTCTAATATTGGAATTTAATGATATGTGATATGAATGCAAGAATTAAATACTTTGGTATATAAAATGTGATAATATTATATGTTATATTATAACATGAGCATGATTTGATTATGAATTAGGTTTTATATGGATATGGATATGGATATGGGAATGTTTCTCATATATAATATAACATTATAGCATAATCATAATGCGATTATAAATATAGAAAATATAAAAATGTATTTAATATAAATAGATATATTACGTGTATATGTGAAATTAAAGCAAAGATACCAGCTGATATGATATCTTTCATGTAAATGAATGATGAATGTAATGAAAAATAATTAATTTAATTTCATATGATATGGGGAACATACTAAGTCGGCAATGTCTGTTTATTTTATATGCGTATATATATTTTTCTTAATATATATGAATAATTTTGAAGTGATAGTATAATATTTTGTATTAAAATACGAAAAGAAACTATTTTTAAAAGGTACTCTCAAGTAAAAATACCTGATTTGCGGAAAGCGTGGCAGAAAACCTATATAGGGAGTGGTAGTCTCGTGCATGGTATATTTCATATGAAAATTTTATAATGAAAAATTATTAATTTATTTCATATGATATGGGGAATATACTTAGCCGGCAATGTCTGTGTATTTTATATGAATATATATATATTTCTTAGTATATATGAATAATTTTGAAGTGATAGTATTGTATTTTTTATTAAAATACGAAAAGAAACTATTGTTAAGAGGCACTCTCAAGTAAAAATACCCGATTTGCGGAAAGCGTGGCAGAAAACCTATATAGGGAGTGGTAGTCTCGTGCATGGTATATTTCATATGAAAATTTTATAATGAAAAATTATTAATTTATTTCATATGATATGGGGAATATACTTAGCCGGCAATGTCTGTGTGTTTTATATGAATATATATATATTTCTTAGTATATATGAATAATTTTGAAGTGATAGTATTGTATTTTTTATTAAAATACGAAAAGAAACTATTGTTAAGAGGCACTCTCAAGTAAAAATACCCGATTTGCGGAAAGCGTGGCATAAAACCTATATAGGGAGTGGTAGTCTCGTGCATGGTATATTTCATATGAAAATTTTATAATGAAAAATTATTAATTTATTTCATATGATATGGGGAATATACTTAGCCGGCAATGTCTGTGTGTTTTATATGAATATATATATATTTCTTAGTATATATGAATAATTTTGAAGTGATAGTATTGTATTTTTTATTAAAATACGAAAAGAAACTATTGTTAAGAGGCACTCTCAAGTAAAAATACCCGATTTGCGGAAAGCGTGGCATAAAACCTATATAGGGAGTGGTAGTCTCGTGCATGGTATATTTCATATGAAAATTTTATAATGAAAAATTATTAATTTATTTCATATGATATGGGGAATATACTTAGCCGGCAATGTCTGTGTATTTTATATGAATATATATATATTTCTTAATATATATGAATAATTTTGAAGTGATAGTATTGTATTTTTTATTAAAATACGAAAAGAAACTATTGTTAAGAGGCACTCTAAAGCAAAAATACCCGATTTGCGGAAAGCGTGGCAGAAAACCTATACATGATGGACAGTTGATGTCCATCGGTATTGTATACAATATTTGGTACAGTATTGTATATAATATTATTATATGTTGTCATTATACTCAAAGTAGTGTTTAATAGGAGATATTTGTTTTCAAATTGATCTTAATAAAGATAATATAGTGAAACTAACCAAGATATATACTATTTAGTATATATCATTTCTGTTTCGAATTATTATCGTGAATTTTTGGAAATGGTCTTATATGATTAAATATTGTATGAGTGCCATTTCAACAATGTACCAGCATATATAATCAAAGCGATTTATATGCAAATTCAAATATTGCCAAAATATATAAATTCCATTCCACATGAACTCATGTGTTTGGTTTTATTTAATGTATATCACAAAAAACGCATACGAAATTGGATAAATTTTAAATTTGTTGTTAAAATACATAGTTTAAACACAATTAATATTGGTTTAAGCCTATATACGTGTGATAATATATTAAGTGCAAATAAAAAGATATTTTTGAACGAAAAAAAAATGTATATAATAAAATATATATATTTATATAGAGAAAAATGGCGAATGTGAATGCTATATAAAAATGGCCACAATCGTTTAACAAATTCTCATAAACTGTTGATAAAAAATATTTATTTATTTTTTTTTTTTATTCAAAAGTATTATTGAGTTGTCAAATATTTACATATGTGAGCGTATGCGCACGAAACGAAAACATTATTCTGGTTGATCCTGCCAGTAGTTATATGCTTGTCTCAAAGATTAAGCCATGCATGTCTAAGTACACACGAATTAAAAGTGAAACCGCAAAAGGCTCATTATATCAGTTATGGTTCCTTAGATCGTTAACAGTTACTTGGATAACTGTGGTAATTCTAGAGCTAATACATGCAATTAAAACACGGACCTTATGGGACGTGTGCTTTTATTAGGCTAAAACCAAGCGATCGTAAGATCGTTACATTGGTTGAACTCTAGATAACATGCAGATCGTATGGTCTTGTACCGACGACAGATCTTTCAAATGTCTGCCCTATCAACTTTTGATGGTAGTATCTAGGACTACCATGGTTGCAACGGGTAACGGGGAATCAGGGTTCGATTCCGGAGAGGGAGCCTGAGAAACGGCTACCACATCTAAGGAAGGCAGCAGGCGCGTAAATTACCCACTCCCAGCTCGGGGAGGTAGTGACGAAAAATAACAATACAGGACTCATATCCGAGGCCCTGTAATTGGAATGAGTACACTTTAAATCCTTTAACAAGGACCAATTGGAGGGCAAGTCTGGTGCCAGCAGCCGCGGTAATTCCAGCTCCAATAGCGTATATTAAAGTTGTTGCGGTTAAAACGTTCGTAGTTGAACTTGTGCTTCATACGGGTAGTACAACTTACAATTGTGGTTACTACTATACCTTTATGTATGTAAGCGTATTACCGGTGGAGTTCTTATATATAATTAAGTACTTGTATTTTTTTATATATTCCTCCTATTTAAAAACCTGCATTAGTGCTCTTCATCGAGTGTTATTGTGGGCCGGTACAATTACTTTGAACAAATTAGAGTGCTTAAAGCAGGCTTCAAATGCCTGAATATTCTGTGCATGGGATAATGAAATAAGACCTCTGTTCTGCTTTCATTGGTTTTCAGATCAAGAGGTAATGATTAATAGAAGCAGTTTGGGGGCATTAGTATTACGACGCGAGAGGTGAAATTCTTGGACCGTCGTAAGACTAACTTAAGCGAAAGCATTTGCCAAAGATGTTTTCATTAATCAAGAACGAAAGTTAGAGGTTCGAAGGCGATCAGATACCGCCCTAGTTCTAACCATAAACGATGCCAGCTAGCAATTGGGTGTAGCTACTTTTATGGCTCTCTCAGTCGCTTCCCGGGAAACCAAAGCTTTTGGGCTCCGGGGGAAGTATGGTTGCAAAGCTGAAACTTAAAGGAATTGACGGAAGGGCACCACCAGGAGTGGAGCCTGCGGCTTAATTTGACTCAACACGGGAAAACTTACCAGGTCCGAACATAAGTGTGTAAGACAGATTGATAGCTCTTTCTCGAATCTATGGGTGGTGGTGCATGGCCGTTCTTAGTTCGTGGAGTGATTTGTCTGGTTAATTCCGATAACGAACGAGACTCAAATATATTAAATAGATATCTTCAGGATTATGGTGTTGAAGCTTATATAGCCTTCATTCATGGTGGCAGTAAAATGTTTATTGTGTTTGAATGTGTTTATATAAGTGGAGCCGTACCTGTTGGTTTGTCCCATTATAAGGACACTAGCTTCTTAAATGGACAAATTGCGTCTAGCAATAATGAGATTGAGCAATAACAGGTCTGTGATGCCCTTAGATGTCCTGGGCTGCACGCGCGCTACAATGAAAGTATCAACGTGTATTTCCTAGACCGAGAGGTCCGGGTAAACCGCTGAACCACTTTCATGCTTGGGATTGTGAACTGAAACTGTTCACATGAACTTGGAATTCCCAGTAAGTGTGAGTCATTAACTCGCATTGATTACGTCCCTGCCCTTTGTACACACCGCCCGTCGCTACTACCGATTGAATTATTTAGTGAGGTCTCCGGACGTGATCACTGTGACGCCTTGCGTGTTACGGTTGTTTCGCAAAAGTTGACCGAACTTGATTATTTAGAGGAAGTAAAAGTCGTAACAAGGTTTCCGTAGGTGAACCTGCGGAAGGATCATTATTGTATGTTTCTACCGTTAACAAAAATATTTATATATTGCCAATTTACCAAACAAAATATGTTTTTATAAAATCATAATTGTAAAATAAAATATATTCAGTTGTATATATTATATGTTTATATTAATTATATTGCCAATATACTCATTTAGTAGTAGCTATACATATAACATTGTGTTCTATGTGTGTAGCAATTAATATATAAATACATATTGATGATATTATTACAATAATATTGATTTATAAAATCTGTGTGCATATGTACCATAGTATGCACGCGTTGCGAATATGTATTGTCCATCATAGCTATGGGCATACATTGGTTAATGCAACAGCCTAAAAAGTACAATGTTGTACCTGATTTCAGGTTAATACTTTTATATAAATTGATAATTATCAAACAAGCCAAAATACATATTATATTATTTAACAATATGGTAATATATCGCTTATATAAAACTAAGACATTTCGCAACATTCTTTTAGGATAAAACTAAAATTTATTGAAGGAATTGATATATGCCAGTAAAATGGTGTATTTTTAATTTCTTTCAATAAAGACATATCTGACAAATAAATGAATAAACAAATTTTAATCACTCTAAGCGGTGGATCACTCGGCTCATGGGTCGATGAAGAACGCAGCAAACTGTGCGTCATCGTGTGAACTGCAGGACACATGAACATCGACATTTTGAACGCATATCGCAGTCCATGCTGTTTGGTACTTTAATTAATTTTATAGTGCTGCTTGGACTACATATGGTTGAGGGTTGTAAGACTATGCTAAATAAGTTGTTTAAAAATTTTACGAAATTTTTAAGCATATTGTATATTATTGGATATATATATATATATATATTCATAATATTGATATTAAATGGAAACGCATTATCTCTCATTGTTGTATATATTTGTGTGAGAAGAACGAAGAAAAATATATATTTTTTTGTCCTTTTTGAATCAAATAATACTGAGGAATGTCTAGCATAAAAAAATAATTAAAGTTTTTTCATCTAGAATTGCCTCTTATTAATGTTTCGAAAGGAAATTTTGTTGTAAATATAAATATTTAATATTCTTCGTGATATTCGTTATAAAATACGAATATTATAATGATTTCATTATGAGAACGCTCTATATATAATAATATAGTGTAATTATCATTATAAATTTTAATATACGTATATACAACCTCAACTCATATGGGACTACCCCCTGAATTTAAGCATATTAATTAGGGGAGGAAAAGAAACTAACCAGGATTTTCTTAGTAGCGGCGAGCGAAAAGAAATCAGTTCAGCACTAAGTCACTTTGTCTATATGGCAAACGTGAGATGCAGTGTATGGAGCGTCAATATTCTAGTATGAGAAATTAACGATTTAAGTCCTTCTTAAATGAGGCCATTTACCCATAGAGGGTGCCAGGCCCGTATAACGTTAATGATTACTAGATGATGTTTCCAAAGAGTCGTGTTGCTTGATAGTGCAGCACTAAGTGGGTGGTAAACTCCATCTAAAACTAAATATAACCATGAGACCGATAGTAAACAAGTACCGTGAGGGAAAGTTGAAAAGAACTCTGAATAGAGAGTTAAACAGTACGTGAAACTGCTTAGAGGTTAAGCCCGATGAACCTGAATATCCGTTATGGAAAATTCATCATTAAAGTTGTAATATTTTAACAATATTATAATAATAGTGTGCATTTTTTCCATATAAGGACATTGTAATCTATTAGCATATAACAAATTTATCATAAAATATGACTTATAGTTTATTCAAATTATTATGCTTGCATTTTAACATAGAATAAATGTCATTAATTTGATAAAGTGTTGATAAATTAAAATTAATACAGTGCGTTAATTTTTCGAAATTATATAATGGCATAATTATCATTGATTTTTGTGTTTATTATATGCATTTGTATGATTAACAATGCGAAAGATTCAGGATACCTTCGGGACCCGTCTTGAAACACGGACCAAGGAGTCTAACATATGTGCAAGTTATTGGGAGATAAACCTAATAGCGTAATTAACTTGACTAATAATGGGATTAGTTTTTTAACTATTTATAGATAATTAACACAATCCCGGGGCGTTCTATATAGTTATGTATAATAATATTTATATTATTTATGCCTCTAACTGGAACGTACCTTGAGCATATATGCTGTGACCCGAAAGATGGTGAACTATACTTGATCAGGTTGAAGTCAGGGGAAACCCTGATGGAAGACCGAAACAGTTCTGACGTGCAAATCGATTGTCAGAATTGAGTATAGGGGCGAAAGACCAATCGAACCATCTAGTAGCTGGTTCCTTCCGAAGTTTCCCTCAGGATAGCTGGTGCATTTTAATGTTATATAAAATAATCTTATCTGGTAAAGCGAATGATTAGAGGCCTTAGGGTCGAAACGATCTTAACCTATTCTCAAACTTTAAATGGGTAAGAACCTTAACTTTCTTGATATGAAGTTTAAGGTTATGATATAATGTGCCCAGTGGGCCACTTTTGGTAAGCAGAACTGGCGCTGTGGGATGAACCAAACGTAATGTTACGGTGCCCAAATTAACAACTCATGCAGAAACCATGAAAGGCGTTGGTTGCTTAAAACAGCAGGACGGTGATCATGGAAGTCGAAATCCGCTAAGGAGTGTGTAACAACTCACCTGCCGAAGCAACTAGCCCTTAAAATGGATGGCGCTTAAGTTGTATACCTATACATTACCGCTAAAGTAGATGATTTATATTACTTGTGATATAAATTTTGAAACTTTAGTGAGTAGGAAGGTACAATGGTATGCGTAGAAGTGTTTGGCGTAAGCCTTCATGGAGCTGCCATTGGCACAGATCTTGGTGGTAGTAGCAAATAATCGAATGAGACCTTGGAGGACTGAAGTGGAGAAGGGTTTCGTGTGAACAGTGGTTGATCACGAGTTAGTCGGTCCTAAGTTCAAGGCGAAAGCCGAAAATTTTCAAGTAAAAAATCAGTGAGTAATATTGTCAAATCTTTTATGATTTTTAAATACTTGAATAATTTTGAACGAAAGGGAATACGGTTCCAATTCCGTAACCTGTTGAGTATCCGTTTGTTATTAAATATGGGCCTCGTGCTCATCCTGGCAACAGGAACGACCATAAAGAAGCCGTCGAGAGATATCGGAAGAGTTTTCTTTTCTGTTTTATAGCCGTACTACCATGGAAGTCTTTCGCAGAGAGATATGGTAGATGGGCTAGAAGAGCATGACATATACTGTTGTGTCGATATTTTCTCCTCGGACCTTGAAAATTTATGGTGGGGACACGCAAACTTCTCAACAGGCCGTACCAATATCCGCAGCTGGTCTCCAAGGTGAAGAGTCTCTAGTCGATAGAATAATGTAGGTAAGGGAAGTCGGCAAATTAGATCCGTAACTTCGGGATAAGGATTGGCTCTGAAGATTGAGATAGTCGGGCTTGATTGGGAAACAATAACATGGTTTATGTGCTCGTTCTGGGTAAATAGAGTTTCTATCATTTATGGTAGTTACTTGTTCCCCGGATAGTTTAGTTACGTAGCCAATTGTGGAACTTTCTTGCTAAAATTTTTAAGAATACTAATTGGGTTAAACCAGTTAGTTCTTATTAATTATAACGATTATCAATTAACAATCAATTCAGAACTGGCACGGACTTGGGGAATCCGACTGTCTAATTAAAACAAAGCATTGTGATGGCCCTAGCGGGTGTTGACACAATGTGATTTCTGCCCAGTGCTCTGAATGTCAAAGTGAAGAAATTCAAGTAAGCGCGGGTCAACGGCGGGAGTAACTATGACTCAATGACCAATGGAGAGTTGAGGTTTTGCAATCCATCGTAGATGGTGCGCAGGCCTCGGGTAAGGAAATTACTCTTCAGCGCTTGTCTACTTACCTTATGGAAGTATTTCCCTCACAGAATGACCGCCCCATTCAAACGAGACCTCCACGGAGACCTCGTAATAGGAGACAAGGTAGGAGACAGCAGTACGCCTTAACACAGCGTAACTGGGACAAGCACAAAGGTCGTTGTATAAAAGCCATTTTGGATGGAACTGAGGGGACAGCAACTATGCCAAGTCAAGGTATCATGGGGTCCTATTGGAGACAAGTCATGACACAAACAAGCCCAACATATAGTGGTACGAACACCACGTTCCGGACGGAACACCCACTTGAAGGGGTTTGGTCCCCGATAACACTAGGGGACCTAAGGGTACACAGAGTGTCATTGACGAAATCTCCAGGACCTGATGGAATTACTCCAAGAACTGTCAGGAGTATTCCGTCAGGAGTTATGCTTCGCATAATGAACCTGATACTTTGGTGCGGAAAGTTGCCTGTCTCCATCCGACAGGCACGAACCATCTTCATTCCGAAGGTGGGGAATGCTTCTCGACCGCAAGACTTTCGTCCAATTACGGTACAATCTGTTATGGTAAGGATTTTAAATGCCATTTTGGCTTCCCGGTTGACCTCATCAGTCGACTGGGATCCGCGTCAGCGAGGTTTCCTTCCAACCGACGGATGTGCCGATAATACGACGATAGTCGACTTAATCTTAAGGGATCACCATAAACGTTGTAAATCACTTTATATCGCAACTTTAGATATAAGCAAAGCATTTGACTCGGTGTCTCATGCAGCAGTTAGCGCCACTCTAACTGCATATGGTGCCCCTAAAGAATTCGTTGACTACGTACAAAATTCGTACGAGGTCTGTGGCACAACGCTCAATGGGGACGGATGGAGATCAGAGGAATTCATACCTGCTCGAGGTGTCAGACAGGGTGACCCGCTATCTCCCATAATATTCAACTTGATCATCGATCAGTTGCTTAGGTCCTACCCCAATGAGATTGGTGCCACAATCGGTGATCACACAACAAACGCGGCCGTGTTCGCAGATGATATTGTCTTATTTGCGGAAACTCGTTTAGGCCTTCAAACAATGCTAGACACGACTGTCGATTTTCTATCTTCAGTCGGGCTTACCCTTAACTCGGATAAATGTTTTACAGTTGGAATAAAGGGGCAACCGAAACAGAAGTGTACTGTGGTCATCCCAGAGACCTTCCGTATCGGTTCGCGCTCGTGTCCTGCATTGAAGCGCACAGACGAGTGGAAGTATTTAGGCATAACATTCACTGCACAAGGGAGGACCAGGTACAGTCCAGCCGACGACCTAGGTCCGAAGCTGTTGAGGCTGACAAGGTCCCCCCTAAAACCACAACAGAAATTGTTCGCACTCAGAACAGTTCTTATCCCACAACTTTACCATAAGCTGACCCTAGGTAGTGTGATGATAGGTGTTCTGAGAAAGTGTGACATACTGGTACGTTCGACCGTAAGGAAGTGGTTAGGGCTTCCTCTGGACGTGTCAACTGCATTCTTCCATGCTCCTCATACTTATGGGGGCCTCGGAATCCCTTCAGTTCGTTGGGTAGCGTCAATGCTACGTATGAAAAGATTGAGCAATATTAAGTGGGCCCACCTCGCGCAATCCGAGGCGGCCAGCTCATTTCTTACCGACGAATTGAATAAGGCCCGGGGTAGAACTCTGGCTGGACTGAATGAGTTGACATCGCGTACAGAGATCGAAACGTACTTGGCGAACAGGTTGTATATGTCTGTTGATGGTCGCGGCTTACGTGAAGCGGGACTTTTTCGTCCCCAACACGGCTAGGTGTGTCAGCCCACGCGTTTGCTAACAGGTCAAGATTACCGAAACAGTATCAAGCTGCGAATAAATGCCCTACCATCGAGGTCTCGTACCACGAGGGGCAGAAATGAATTGGAACGGCAATGTCGTGCAGGTTGTGATGCTCCCGAAACAACAAACCACATCCTGCAAAATTGTTACCGTACGCATGGGAGGCGGGTAGCAAGACATAACTGTGTGGTCAATAACCTTAAGAGGATTCTTGAGGAGAAGGGCCACACAGTACACGTCGAACCAAGTTTGCAGCTGGAAACCTCGGTAGTAAACCAGACCTGGTGTGTATCCGTGACAATCACGCTTGCGTGATTGGATGCGCAGATTATAACGGATGGACCTGTTTCTCGACGATGTGCACCATCGCAAAGTTGAGAAATATAGAAAGACCGGAAGTTATATCTGCACTGCGGAGAGAATTCGGAGTGTCGGGCAACGTCGAAGTCCTATCCGCGACGTTAAACTGGCGTGGGATCTGGAGCAATCAA
>NW_020825506.1:0-92407 GCF_003286085.1 Drosophila persimilis
TTTTAAGTATGATAAATACTTGGAGCACCAAGGAGGCTTGGACGATACAGGTACAGTGATATCTGGAACAAACGTATTTAGGGCGGAGTAAATAGAACTATAAAACGAGTTAACAGTTGCATCTATGTTCGGTAATGAATAAAGAAACGACCAATCAACACGCGAGAGATGTAGATCTAAATCGATAAAGTTTGTTTTGCGAAAACACTTTATGTGACAAGGAGCCATGGAACTGCCATGCCAACAATATGGCAATATAGCCCCAAAAAAAAGGAACCTCCGCAACTATATGGCTTCTGCACTTATATAGAACCCTTCCCTATCCAGCACTGGCATGTATACTGAACCACCGCACCTATATAGCCCCCACGCTCCAGGAAATGTGGCAGGATCGCACATCTTGGGCATAAGCACCAATATGGCAATATAGCCCCAAAAAAGTGGAACCTCCGCAACTATATGGCACCTGCACTTATATAGAACCCTTCCCTATCCAGCAATGGCATGTATACTGAACCACCGCACCTATATAGCATCCACGCTCCAGGAAATGTGGCAGGATCGCACATCTTGGGCATAAGCACCAATATGGCAATATAGCCCCAAAAAAGTGGAACCTCCGCAACTATATGGCACCTGCACTTATATAGAACCCTTCCCTATCCAGCACTGGCATGTATACTGAACCACCGCACCTATATAGCATCCACGCTCCAGGAAATGTGGCAGGATCGCATATTTTGGGCATAAGCACCAATATGGCAATATAGCCCCAAAAAAGTGGAACCTCCGCAACTATATGGCACCTGCACTTATATAGAACCCTTCCCTATCCAGCACTGGCATGTATACTGAACCACCGCACCTATATAGCATCCACGCTCCAGGAAATGTGGCAGGATCGCACATCTTGGGCATAAGCACCAATATGGCAATATAGCCCCAAAAAAGTGGAACCTCCGCAACTATATGGCACCTGCACTTATATAGAACCCTTCCCTATCCAGCACTGGCATGTATACTGAACCACCGCACCTATATAGCACCCACGCTCCAGGAAATGTGGCAGGATCGCACATCTTGGGCATAAGCACCAATATGGCAATATAGCCCCAAAAAAGTGGAACCTCCGCAACTATATGGCTACCTGCACTTATATAGAACCCTTCCCTATCCAGCACTGGCATGTATACTGAACCACCGCACCTATATAGCATCCACGCTCCAGGAAATGTGGCAGGATCGCATATTTTGGGCATAAGCACCAATATGGCAATATAGCCCCAAAAAAGTGGAACCTCCGCAACTATATGGCACCTGCACTTATATAGAACCCTTCCCTATCCAGCACTGGCATGTATACTGAACCACCGCACCTATATAGCATCCCACGCTCCAGGAAATGTGGCAGGATCGCATATTTTGGGCATAAGCACCAATATGGCAATATAGCCCCAAAAAAGTGGAACCTCCGCAACTATATGGCATCCTGCACTTATATAGAACCCTTCCCTATCCAGCACTGGCATGTATACTGAACCACCGCACCTATATAGCATCCACGCTCCAGGAAATGTGGCAGGATCGCATATTTGGGCATAAGCACCAATATGGCAATATAGCCCCAAAAAAGTGGAACCTCCGCAACTATATGGCACCTGCACTTATATAGAACCCTTCCCTATCCAGCACTGGCATGTATACTGAACCACCGCACCTATATAGCATCCACGCTCCAGGAAATGTGGCAGGATCGCACATCTTTGGGCATAAGCACCAATATGGCAATATAGCCCCAAAAAAGTGGAACCTCCGCAACTATATGGCTTCTGCACTTATATAGAACCCTTCCCTATCCAGCACTGGCATGTATACTGAACCACCGCACCTATATAGCATCCACGCTCCAGGAAATGTGGCAGGATCGCATATTTTGGGCATAAGCACCAATATGGCAATATAGCCCCAAAAAAGTGGAACCTCCGCAACTATATGGCACCTGCACTTATATAGAACCCTTCCCTATCCAGCACTGGCATGTATACTGAACCACCGCACCTATATAGCATCCACGCTCCAGGAAATGTGGCAGGATCGCACATCTTTGGGCATAAGCACCAATATGGCAATATAGCCCCAAAAAAGTGGAACCTCCGCAACTATATGGCTACCTGCACTTATATAGAACCCTTCCCTATCCAGCACTGGCATGTATACTGAACCACCGCACCTATATAGCATCCCACGCTCCAGGAAATGTGGCAGGATCGCATATTTTGGGCATAAGCACCAATATGGCAATATAGCCCCAAAAAAGTGGAACCTCCGCAACTATATGGCACCTGCACTTATATAGAACCCTTCCCTATCCAGCACTGGCATGTATACTGAACCACCGCACCTATATAGCACCCACGCTCCAGGAAATGTGGCAGGATCGCACATCTTGGGCATAAGCACCAATATGGCAATATAGCCCCAAAAAAGTGGAACCTCCGCAACTATATGGCACCTGCACTTATATAGAACCCTTCCCTATCCAGCACTGGCATGTATACTGAACCACCGCACCTATATAGCATCCACGCTCCAGGAAATGTGGCAGGATCGCACATCTTGGGCATAAGCACCAATATGGCAATATAGCCCCAAAAAAGTGGAACCTCCGCAACTATATGGCACCTGCACTTATATAGAACCCTTCCCTATCCAGCACTGGCATGTATACTGAACCACCGCACCTATATAGCACCCACGCTCCAGGAAATGTGGCAGGATCGCACATCTTGGGCATAAGCACCAATATGGCAATATAGCCCCAAAAAAGTGGAACCTCCGCAACTATATGGCATCCTGCACTTATATAGAACCCTTCCCTATCCAGCACTGGCATGTATACTGAACCACCGCACCTATATAGCATCCACGCTCCAGGAAATGTGGCAGGATCGCATATTTTGGGCATAAGCACCAATATGGCAATATAGCCCCAAAAAGTGGAACCTCCGCAACTATATGGCACCTGCACTTATATAGAACCCTTCCCTATCCAGCACTGGCATGTATACTGAACCACCGCACCTATATAGCACCCACGCTCCAGGAAATGTGGCAGGATCGCACATCTTGGGCATAAGCACCAATATGGCAATATAGCCCCAAAAAAGTGGAACCTCCGCAACTATATGGCACCTGCACTTATATAGAACACTTCCCTATCCAGCACTGGCATGTATACTGAACCACCGCACCTATATAGCATCCACGCTGCAGGAAATGTGGCAGGATCGCATATTTTGGGCATAAGCACCAATATGGCAATATAGCCCCAAAAAAGTGGAACCTCCGCAACTATATGGCACCTGCACTTATATAGAACCCTTCCCTATCCAGCACTGGCATGTATACTGAACCACCGCACCTATATAGCCCCACGCTCCAGGAAATGTGGCAGGATCGCACATCTTGGGCATAAGCACCAATATGGCAATATAGCCCCAAAAAAGTGGAACCTCCGCAACTATATGGCACATGCACTTATATAGAACCCTTCCCTATCCAGCACTGGCATGTATACTGAACCACCGCACCTATATAGCATCCACGCTCCAGGAAATGTGGCAGGATCGCACATCTTGGGCATAAGCACCAATATGGCAATATAGCCCCAAAAAAGTGGAACCTCCGCTAACTATATGGCACCTGCACTTATATAGAACCCTTCCCTATCCAGCACTGGCATGTATACTGAACCACCGCACCTATATAGCATCCACGCTCCAGGAAATGTGGCAGGATCGCATATTTTGGGCATAAGCACCAATATGGCAATATAGCCCCAAAAAGTGGAACCTCCGCAACTATATGGCACCTGCACTTATATAGAACCCTTCCCTATCCAGCACTGGCATGTATACTGAACCACCGCACCTATATAGCATCCACGCTCCAGGAAATGTGGCAGGATCGCACATCTTGGGCATAAGCACCAATATGGCAATATAGCCCCAAAAAAGTGGAACCTCCGCAACTATATGGCACCTGCACTTATATAGAACCCTTCCCTATCCAGCACTGGCATGTATACTGAACCACCGCACCTATATAGCACCCACGCTCCAGGAAATGTGGCAGGATCGCACATCTTGGGCATAAGCACCAATATGGCAATATAGCCCCAAAAAAGTGGAACCTCCGCAACTATATGGCTTCTGCACTTATATAGAACCCTTCCCTATCCAGCACTGGCATGTATACTGAACCACCGCACCTATATAGCATCCACGCTCCAGGAAATGTGGCAGGATCGCATATTTTGGGCATAAGCACCAATATGGCAATATAGCCCCAAAAAGTGGAACCTCCGCAACTATATGGCACCTGCACTTATATAGAACCCTTCCCTATCCAGCACTGGCATGTATACTGAACCACCGCACCTATATAGCACCCACGCTCCAGGAAATGTGGCAGGATCGCACATCTTGGGCATAAGCACCAATATGGCAATATAGCCCCAAAAAAGTGGAACCTCCGCAACTATATGGCACCTGCACTTATATAGAACACTTCCCTATCCAGCACTGGCATGTATACTGAACCACCGCACCTATATAGCATCCACGCTGCAGGAAATGTGGCAGGATCGCACATCTTTGGCATAAGCACCAATATGGCAATATAGCCCCAAAAAAGTGGAACCTCCGCAACTATATGGCACCTGCACTTATATAGAACCCTTCCCTATCCAGCACTGGCATGTATACTGAACCACCGCACCTATATAGCATCCACGCTCCAGGAAATGTGGCAGGATCGCATATTTTGGGCATAAGCACCAATATGGCAATATAGCCCCAAAAAAGTGGAACCTCCGCAACTATATGGCACCTGCACTTATATAGAACCCTTCCCTATCCTAGCACTGGCATGTATACTGAACCACCGCACCTATATAGCATCCACGCTCCAGGAAATGTGGCAGGATCGCATATTTTGGGCATAAGCACCAATATGGCAATATAGCCCCAAAAAAGTGGAAACTCCGCAACTATATGGCACCTGCACTTATATAGAACCCTTCCCTATCCAGCACTGGCATGTATACTGAACCACCGCACCTATATAGCACCCACGCTCCAGGAAATGTGGCAGGATCGCACATCTTGGGCATAAGCACCAATATGGCAATATAGCCCCAAAAAAGTGGAACCTCCGCAACTATATGGCTTCTGCACTTATATAGAACACTTCCCTATCCAGCACTGGCATGTATACTGAACCACCGCACCTATATAGCACCCACGCTCCAGGAAATGTGGCAGGATCGCACATCTCGGGCATAAGCACCAATATGGCAATATAGCCCCAAAGAAGTGGAACCTCCGCAACTATATGGCACCTGCACTTATATAGAACCCTTCCCTATCCAGCACTGGCATGTATACTGAACCACCGCACCTATATAGCATCCACGCTCCAGGAAATGTGGCAGGATCGCATATTTTGGGCATAAGCACCAATATGGCAATATAGCCCCAAAAAGTGGAACCTCCGCAACTATATGGCACCTGCACTTATATAGAACCCTTCCCTATCCAGCACTGGCATGTATACTGAACCGCCGCACTTATATAGCACCCACGCTCCAGGAAATGTGGCAGGATCGCATATTTTGGGCATAAGCACCAATATGGCAATATAGCCCCAAAAAAGTGGAACCTCCGCAACTATATGGCTTCTGCACTTATATAGAACCCTTCCCTATCCAGCACTGGCATGTATACTGAACCACCGCACCTATATAGCCCCCACGCTCCAGGAAATGTGGCAGGATCGCACATCTTGGGCATAAGCACCAATATGGCAATATAGCCCCAAAAAAGTGGAACCTCCGCAACTATATGGCACATGCACTTATATAGAACCCTTCCCTATCCAGAAATGGCATGTATACTGAACCACCGCACCTATATAGCATCCACGCTCCAGGAAATGTGGCAGGATCGCATACCTTGGGCATAAGCACCAATATGGCAATATAGCCCCAAAAAAGTGGAACCTCCGCTAGTATATGGCACCTGCACTTATATAGAACCCTTCCCTATCCAGCACTGGCATGTATACTGAACCACCGCACCTATATAGCATCCACGCTCCAGGAAATGTGGCAGGATCGCATATTTTGGGCATAAGCACCAATATGGCAATATAGCCCCAAAAAAGTGGAACCTCCGCAACTATATGGCACCTGCACTTATATAGAACCCTTCCCTATCTAGCACTGGCATGTATACTGAACCACCGCACCTATATAGCATCCACGCTCCAGGAAATGTGGCAGGATCGCATATTTTGGGCATAAGCACCAATATGGCAATATAGCCCCAAAAAAGTGGAAACTCCGCAACTATATGGCACCTGCACTTATATAGAACCCTTCCCTATCCAGCACTGGCATGTATACTGAACCACCGCACCTATATAGCACCCACGCTCCAGGAAATGTGGCAGGATCCGTCATCTTGGGCATAAGCACCAATATGGCAATATAGCCCCAAAAAAGTGGAACCTCCGCAACTATATGGCTTCTGCACTTATATAGAACCCTTCCCTATCCAGCACTGGCATGTATACTGAACCACCGCACCTATATAGCATCCACGCTCCAGGAAATGTGGCAGGATCGCATATTTTGGGCATAAGCACCAATATGGCAATATAGCTCCAAAAAAGTGGAACGTCCGCAACTATATGGCACCTGCACTTATATAGAACACTTCCCTATCCAGCACTGGCATGTATACTGAACCACCGCACCTATATAGCATCCACGCTGCAGGAAATGTGGCAGGATCGCACATCTTGGGCATAAGCACCAATATGGCAATATAGCCCCAAAAAAGTGGAACCTCCGCAACTATATGGCACCTGCACTTATATAGAACACTTCCCTATCCAGCACTGGCATGTATACTGAACCACCGCACCTATATAGCACCCACGCTCCAGGAAATGTGGCAGGATCGCACATCTCGGGCATAAGCACCAATATGGCAATATAGCCCCAAAGAAGTGGAACCTCCGCAACTATATGGCACCTGCACTTATATAGAACCCTTCCCTATCCAGCACTGGCATGTATACTGAACCACCGTACCTATATAGCATCCACGCTCCAGGAAATGTGGCAGGATCGCATATTTTGGGCATAAGCACCAATATGGCAATATAGCCCCAAAAAGTGGAACCTCCGCAACTATATGGCACCTGCACTTATATAGAACCCTTCCCTATCCAGCACTGGCATGTATACTGAACCGCCGCACTTATATAGCACCCACGCTCCAGGAAATGTGGCAGGATCGCATATTTTGGGCATAAGCACCAATATGGCAATATAGCCCCAAAAAAGTGGAACCTCCGCAACTATATGGCTTCTGCACTTATATAGAACCCTTCCCTATCCAGCACTGGCATGTATACTGAACCACCGCACCTATATAGCCCCCACGCTCCAGGAAATGTGGCAGGATCGCACATCATGGGCATAAGCACCAATATGGCAATATAGCCCCAAAAAAGTGGAACCTCCGCAACTATATGGCACATGCACTTATATAGAACCCTTCCCTATCCAGAAATGGCATGTATACTGAACCACCGCACCTATATAGCATCCACGCTCCAGGAAATGTGGCAGGATCGCATACCTTGGGCATAAGCACCAATATGGCAATATAGCCCCAAAAAAGTGGAACCTCCGCTAGTATATGGCACCTGCACTTATATAGAACCCTTCCCTATCCAGCACTGGCATGTATACTGAACCACCGCACCTATATAGCATCCACGCTCCAGGAAATGTGGCAGGATCTGTAGTGTACCAGAGTTTAAATCTATATATATGTAAACAGATATATATGCCCTCGATATCAGCAGATGACCATGTCTGAACCTAAGGACGGCGTACAAATAGGGTTGGTCGTGTGCACTCTTGCTAGGCTCGGGTCTAGCTCGCCGGATGGTCGGGGTTCTTCCTCACCTAATTGTACTATCGTACTCCACTACATTTAACTAGTGCACTTTACGGGAACTATAAGTGATTATACAAAAACAAAGTAAACTGAAATACTGATAGCGCCGACACGCCAAATAAAAGCCCTACTGAACCATTTCTATTTAGAGAGAACCTAGGTGTTGATTTTCCCTCTCTTCTGTACCCACCCTACCATGACATTGCGTTCGAGTTCTTGCATTGTCCCTTGATCAATCCTTTACTAAGATTTACCACATTTTATAAGATCCTGGCACGGATACTCGACAGACCATTTTTATGATTTTAAAGATTCATTTCAATTCAAAAAGATTCATATTTTAATATAATGTGAGACTTCAATTTCAATATTCATTACGTTGCAGTTGTAGAAACACAACAATTGACTTAGCTTCTAATTTGTGGGTAATATTTCCTTAATCCTAATTATCATATAAGTTTAGTTATAAATTCATTATTTTAAAGCATGAAAAACATTAGGGTATAGATATATATATATATATAAAAACGAGAGAATAAGAATCGAAATCGTAAACAAAAGCTAGATCAGACTGGGGTGCATTATACACACTGAGCAGACGGGTTTGAATCATTATACACTGTATGTATATCTACACTTTCAAGTGAATAGGCTCTTTTGAACAAACTACTTTTCGCTGTACATAATTACTCACTCCGGCGTTATTGTCTTACGCTGATCGTTGGGCCCAATGATGTCGTAGATGTTGACCGCAGCTGTTTAAAATATGGAAATCATAAATATATAATGCATACAATACAATTACGCTACAAACACCGTCGCATAGTCATCAGTCAGTTGTTTTGGTTTTCATAATACAGACAGAAATTTAATTGTTATGCTCTATCGCGAAAATTGAACCAAAAGGTAGCAAACGAAGACAATTTAGTGTGCATATGCACATATGTATGTAGGTATGTACGCGCGTAACATCAAAGAGGGGTGTTAATAAAGTTTCAGTTACATTACGTTAAACTGCTGATGTTTATGCGTTGGAACTTGATAATGAATTAAATGTAAATTGGACAAAACTCGATCCTGTGCTGCTGCTTTGTAGACTCTTGACCGCCTGAAGTTGGTTAGAGGTCAACAGGTGCGATGTATGGTTCCTGGCCGTACTGACGAATCTTCCGCCAAGCCTGTATTTAGTTATTTATGTCTGAGCAGCACTAAATATTCTTGGCGATTAAGGCTGATCTGTTCCACTTGGATCTTTGGAGATTCCGACTTGGTGGCAATATAAGGTCCAGAAAAGATGAATTATGGTTGGAGTTGGAGAAACCTCGACAACTGTTCGCCTAAGCCAGCTCCCAGGGTAGTCTTCTCGAGACTATACCGCGATGGGGCAGCTTAGGTACACCTCCCTGCAACATAGGTTATGTCAGCACGTGCACGGCACTAATATGAAAACATACCTCTTTTCCCAAATATATCTGCACTAAATTCTTGTCATTCACTGACCACTGAACTGTACGGCACTTGTAACTATATGCTTCCAGCATATATTTGTGGAAATATATATATTTTCCGGATAGCACTATATATATGTGTGTGCAATATGTATGTTGCTCGCACTCGGAAATTATCACGTCTTTACAGATCGATCAACTTTCTTATATTGTTCAAAGCAGTAATAGACGATGGACTGAGTAGCCAGTGCAGCAGAGCTTTTGAGCTTTTTACTAACTGTGCAATCGTATGATCCAGAACATTCGCAGCAGCATAAAACGATCGTCTAATGCACAGCATAGCTTAACTGTGCAATCGTACGATTGCCGTCTATGCTTCCCACTGTCCGTCGCTTGTATGTGTTCGTGGGCGTTCGGACTTAAGAGCGGCTAAGGCTTTGATCCAACCTTAAGAGCGGCTAAAGCTTGATCGTTCGAAATATCACTAGGGGGTCTCACGAGACGAAAGAAGATAACCAATTCCCTATATTTTGTGCTGGCTACTACACCACAGATAATTATACAAGACCTGCTCGACGAATAATTATCTGAAGAACTTGATTAGGAGAGATTATTTCCTGATTTGAATGTCTTTCAGATGATACACGCCGAGATATTTCTTGTTCCCATCGACCAATTCGTAATAGTACGGACTTCGCTTTTTAATTACCTGAGCGGGAATGAACACAGGAGCTAGTTTAGAACTAAACTTTTTTATAGCACTACTTTGTGTGAAATTTCTAGCATATACCAAATCTCCAATCTTTAATTGTGTATCACGGCAGCGCAAATTGTATCTATGCGAATTTTCTTCGTGTGCCTTATTGACATTCGCTTTAGCCTGTTGCCGGATTAGCTGCAAGGAATCTGGGTTCTCCATTCTAGTATCGTCGTTCAAAAAGGTCTAGTTTACGCAAGAGTGCGTAATCCTTCCCATTCAACATCATGTTTTGACCAAATGCTAGAAAATATGGAGAATACCCTGTACTCCTATGTAAGGTAGATCTCAATGAACCACTAATGGCATTCAGGTTACAGTCCCAATTGGAATGTTCGTTACCGATATAAGCTCGTATCGCAGCTATCACGGATCTGTTCAGTCGCTCGCTGGCATTCGCTTGCGGTGAATAAATAGCTGTGCATTTTTGTATTATACCGAAGCTATTTAAAAATGCCTGAAAGTAGCTAGATTTAAATTGGGATCCATTGTCTGACAAGATGACTTCTGGCACCCCAAATGTATAAAAGAGAGACCCTTCCAGATATTCACAGATCTTAGGGGCTGTAAATTTCTTCAGGGGACACAGAAAATGGAACTTAGTATTGTGATCAACAACTATGAGCAATCCTATGTTTCCCTTTTTCGTGCGTGGGTATGGTCCTAAGAGATCTATGTATAATTTCTGAAACGGCCTATCCGAAGTGAATGGTTTACCCATAGGAGGTCTAAGAATCATATTCGGACTCTTGGTCGTGCGACAAACGGTGCATTCAGATATGTACTTGCGCGTCTGGCTAACCATGCGAGGCCAGAATAAATATCTTTTAAGCTTCTCTATGGTTTTACTCATCCCACAATGTGCGGAGCTAGGGGCGTCATGAGCTTGATATAATACGTTCGTAATTAACCCTGACGGAACCCAAAGTTTCCATGATGCGTTCTCTTGAGACTCATCTCCCGAAGCGAATACTGTCCTTTTGAAAACTTGACCGTCTATCACTTTCAAGTCTGGGAACTTACTCTGATTCTGTTGAATACTTTCTATTAAACTCAGATACTCAGCTGATTTGAATTGATCTGAGTCTAGATCAACCATGGGGTTTATTTGCGTGAGCTCCTCTATAGCCGGTTCATCCTGACGCGATAGAGTGTCAGCGACAACATTCAGTGTCCCCTTTCTATGTAGGATATTAAATGTGAAACTACGCAATTTCATAGACCATCTGGCTAATCTACCCGATAAATCCTTTTGTTGCATTAACCATTTAAGTGCTGCGTGATCGGTTATGACTACGAAGTCCTGTCCCTCAATATAAGAGCGGAATTTTTGTATTCCCTTTATGACTGCTAAGCACTCCAGTTCGGTAACCGAATAATTACGTTGTGCCTTGGATAATTTTTCTGACATGTAAGCAATTGGCAATTCAACGCCGTCGCGTTCTTGAGCTAAAACACAACCGATTCCGTAAGTGCTAGCATCACAGAGCAAAATAAAAGGTTTTGAGAAGTCAGGAGTTATCAAAATGGGTGATGCGGTTAAACAGGACTTTAAGGTCTCAAACGACTGTTGAGCATCATCCACCATCATTCCACTGTAAATCTTTTTTCTTCTTAAGCAACTCGGTTAAGGGAAAACTAACGGTAGCATAATTTTCAACGAAACGTCGGTACCAACCGGATAACCCCAAAAATCGAGGCAGTTGCTTAACGGTAACTGGCACAGGGAACTTCGAGATGGCCTTGATTTTGTCTGGATTTGTCTTTATCCGACCATTACCAATAATAAAACCCAAATACGTGATTTCTTTTATGCAAAAGTTTGATTTCCCTATGTTAATGGTTAGATTTGCTTTGCGTAGACACAACGCTATCTCCTGTAACAACAGTAAATGCGACTCGAAATCCTCTGATAAAACAAGTAGATCATCTAAATATACGAATACGCGTGTCCGAAGATGAGCTGGAATAACTCGATCCATTAGTCTACAGAGAGTTTGAGCGGCATTGCAAAGACCAAATGGCATCATTTTATATTGATATAATGGTCGGTTAGGCACTGTAAATGCAGTATACTGTCGCGATTGTTCATCCAACGGGATTTGCCAAAATGCGTGTTTCATGTCTAATCCAGTGATGTAACGAGCGGGTGGTAATCGACTTAGAATACCATCAATATGTGGTAACGGATATGCATCCCGTCTTGTAACCTTGTTCACTTCTCTTGAATCGAGACACAGTCTATATTTTTCGCCTTTCTTTACCAAAACGCAATTACTGCTCCAGGGACTAGTCGACTCCTCTATAACATCGAGCGCAAGCATATTGTCCACCTCGGCAAACATCAATTTCTCTATGGCTGGCGATACCGGCCAATGTCGTTGCTTTACGGGAATAGCTGCTCCAACATCTATAGAGTGTGTGACTAAACTGGTACGGCCTAATCCTTCAGTAGCGAAAGATGGAAAACAACCTATCACTTTATCTAAGCGAATTCTCTCGTCTGCTGTCAATTTATGTAGGTTCGGTGGTTCTTCGACGTCATCCGTACCTCCAACATCTAATTCAGATACCTCTGCAGTGTGTGAGATTTTATCTAAAAGTCCAAATTTTTGCCAGAAGTCTATCCCCAAATAGACGTCTTGCTTGAGTTCAGGAATAAGAAACATTTCTAGGTCTGCCGTGCATCCACGGTAATTAATTTGTGTTACCAGCTTGCCTATAACCTTACTTTCAGTATCGTTAGCCGTTCGTATTGCTCCTGAACACTTCTTAACCTTGCAATGCGCCAACATTTCTTTCGCGGCTGAACCTCCAATACAACTGATTGTGGCCCCCGAATCCAACAAAGCTATGTAATCACTGCCTTCAATGGTGACACTGGTGTACAGCCTGTTATCCGAACTAAGAAATATAGCTGAAACAAACTTGTTCTTATTCTTGCGAACCATCTTCCAAAATTGTCTCAAACGTTTAGTTGAACGTTTGGGCTTTCTTACAAATTTAAAACTATCTATCTTATCAAAAATTTTCTTACGCGTTGTAATATAATTTGCTTCCCTTTCAGGTAAAGGAGTAAATGAAAAATGATATGCCGTAGGCAGGGTTTCCTCTACTGTTTGTGAGCTGATCTTAGGTTCCCTTAAACTTTGGTCGTTCGTTAAACTAGTAGGTGATTCTTGCAAACTTTTTTCTAAGGATGTGTCTGCTTGTTGTTGTTTAACACATCCTTCTGCCGGTTTCCCGGAGGGTTACATTTGGGACATACCGGTTTGTAAGTATCTTTTGTTCCACACCCGTAGCAAAAGATCTTACGAGGACCTACACAATCGTCAAATTTATGACCTTTGTTGTCACAGTTCCAGCAAGTTGGAACTGACTGTGAAGTACGACGTTGTATTTGACACACTTCATTATGCTCGACCAAGTCATCGAATAGCTGCTCGCTATCGTCTGGACCTGACAATTCCGATACGTATGAGCGAAGAGTCCTTTGCTTGACCGATCTTATATCGTTATAAAACTGCTCGTGCTTACGTACCTCTCGTCGTAATAACGATCTATTGGCAATCTTTAAGTGAAGAAGCTCGTGGTGAAGAGTGGGCTTGGAATTTCTAATAAGTAGATTCACAACATCTTCTTCTGTAACCGAATTTTGAAGCCTATCCACGAGATCTTCGATAGCATATTGAAAGTCATCGAAGGATTCGTTTTCGCCCTGACGACGTTTCCTAATCTTTTCCCAGATATCATAGTCGGTCTCAACATCTTCAAATCTTCTTCTAAACTCTATACAAAACGTATCCCAATTAAAGTTTGGGTAATTTCGATGGAATTTCCAGTACCAATCACTAGCTTTTCCCGCGAATAAAAGATACAAGTGATCACAAAGCAATTGATAATTGTTATAAAGATTTTGTTGCGTTAGAGAACGTACTCGATAAATAAACTCATCCATCCTCATGCAAGTTTTTGAACCATCGAATTTAATGCGCCAATTCTGCATTATACTGGAAACTTTTGCTGGTGCTACGTGTGAGCTCGAATTACTTCGATTTGCACTCGCTCTTGAAAAATCTAAAAGAACTTCTGCGTGACTATCTCGTGCTTGACCGATACCCACGTTATTTGTTTGTCACCGGAAACATCGGGAGAGATATGTTCTGGTTGTGTCAGCTGGAGTGACGCTAATTGACTTTGAATCGAAGATTCAATTGTTTTGCTTAAAAATGAAGTTAGTTGTTCCATTAACTGAGCCTGTTGAATGCTTACAGCAGACTGGACGTAGTTAGCGATTTCCACTTGAGAGGTTATTGGAAGGGTTGTGTTGTTGGTTTCAGCTTCTGTTAGTGAGCGATCTAACCTGGATCGTTGAGTTGCTCTCGTATTCATACCCCTTCTAATAAACTTTTGGCCCTTTTTAGGTCGATTAGACGTTCCGTCTATTGTGCTAAAAGATTCGTTAGCACTAGTTGGTCGTGTTCCTTCGGCGTTAAGCTCGGCTAACAACGTGTTGTTAGAGAATGTTAGTGCCAGAGCAGAACAATCTAATGAACAGGTGGGACATTTTGGGTTTGTCCTAATCTGTTCCAAAATACAAAGTTTATGGAATTTGTGTCTACACGGGGTGTTGGCTATAATCTCACTAGTTCCCAATACTTCGTTGCAAATTCCACAAAATGGTTCTGCTTCCTGCAAAGCAGTTGTTATATCATCTGTACTTCGCCTTACAGCCATTGTATATCAGACAATATTTAAGGAATTAAAGAAAAAATAATAATAAAAAAATTATATAAGAGGGTATTAATTGTAATAATAATGTCTGTCTTTCCCACATGCCAGAATACTTACGAAATATCTATTTGGTTTCAGTAGGCTTTTCTATTTTCGTTAATATGGACTATTTATAAGTTAATGACCTCGTGCACTGAATCATTGGACAACTATCGCGATTTGGCAATATAACATTGTAAATCCGAATAACTCAAGATGCCTAAAGTGAAAAAGCAGGTTTGCTTTGGTCGATCAATCCAAAATAAACTGAATTGGAACCGCTAAATCCTAAAACAATTCCTGTTTATTCTGATCACTGTATGGTATTGCATAACTGTCTCTGATACTCACTCATTCGATACTATAGGTCTGTTTTGGTCAACCAATCCGAAATAAAATGAATTGCAGTTGCTAAATCCGAAAACCGAGCCAAAGTATAAATTTTGAAATCTTTAACCTTTGTGCAATATTTTGCAAAAGAAAATGTGTCGTTGAAATTTTGATGTATTACCGGTTGAGCTTGGAGAACCAAGGCAAGATTTGCTTGTCTTATTAAAATAAACGGCCTATATAGTAAGACACTATAAATCCAAATTTTAATATCGGCTCTGAAATGGTTTTAGATTCTAAGGCAAGTTGCCTGGCCCCACGTTGGGCGCCATAAATGTGTTGTGTACCAGAGTTTAAATCTATATATATGTAAACAGATATATATGCCCTCGATATCAGCAGATGACCATGTCTGAACCTAAGGACGGCGTACAAATAGGGTTGGTCGTGTGCACTCTTGCTAGGCTCGGGTCTAGCTCGCCGGATGGTCGGGGTTCTTCCTCACCTAATTGTACTATCGTACTCCACTACATTTAACTAGTGCACTTTACGGGAACTATAAGTGATTATACAAAAACAAAGTAAACTGAAATACTGATAGCGCCGACACGCCAAATAAAAGCCCTACTGAACCATTTCTATTTAGAGAGAACCTAGGTGTTGATTTTCCCTCTCTTCTGTACCCACCCTACCATGACATTGCGTTCGAGTTCTTGCATTGTCCCTTGATCAATCCTTTACTAAGATTTACCACATTTTATAAGATCCTGGCACGGATACTCGACAGACCATTTTTATGATTTTAAAGATTCATTTCAATTCAAAAAGATTCATATTTTAATATAATGTGAGACTTCAATTTCAATATTCATTACGTTGCAGTTGTAGAAACACAACAATTGACTTAGCTTCTAATTTGTGGGTAATATTTCCTTAATCCTAATTATCATATAAGTTTAGTTATAAATTCATTATTTTAAAGCATGAAAAACATTAGGGTATAGATATATATATATATAAAAACGAGAGAATAAGAATCGAAATCGTAAACAAAAGCTAGATCAGACTGGGGTGCATTATACACACTGAGCAGACGGGTTTGAATCATTATACACTGTATGCATATCTACACTTTCAAGTGAATAGGCTCTTTTGAACAAACTACTTTTCGCTGTACATAATTACTCACTCCGGCGTTATTGTCTTACGCTGATCGTTGGGCCCAATGATGTCGTAGATGTTGACCGCAGCTGTTTAAAATATGGAAATCATAAATATATAATGCATACAATACAATTACGCTACAAACACCGTCGCATAGTCATCAGTCAGTTGTTTTGGTTTTCATAATACAGACAGAAATTTAATTGTTATGCTCTATCGCGAAAATTGAACCAAAAGGTAGCAAACGAAGACAATTAGTGTGCATATGCACATATGTATGTAGGTATGTACGCGCGTAACATCAAAGAGGGGTGTTAATAAAGTTTCAGTTACATTACGTTAAACTGCTGATGTTTATGCGTTGGAACTTGATAATGAATTAAATGTAAATTGGACAAAACTCGATCCTGTGCTGCTGCTTTGTAGACTGTTGACCGCCTGAAGTTGTTTAGAGGTCAACAGGTGCGATGTATATGGTTCCTGGCCGTACTGACGAATCTTCCGCCAAGCCTGTATTTAGTTATTTATGTCTGAGCAGCACTAAATATTCTTGGCGATTAAGGCTGATCTGTTCCACTTGGATCTTTGGAGATTCCGACTTGGTGGCAATATAAGGTCCAGAAAAGATGAATTATGGTTGGAGTTGGAGAAACCTCGACAACTGTTCGCCTAAGCCAGCTCCCAGGGTAGTCTTCTCGAGACTATACCGCGATGGGGCAGCTTAGGTACACCTCCCTGCAACATAGGTTATGTCAGCACGTGCACGGCACTAATATGAAAACATACCTCTTTTCCCAAATATATCTGCACTAAATTCTTGTCATTCACTGACCACTGAACTGTACGGCACTTGTAACTATATGCTTCCAGCATATATTTGTGGAAATATATATATTTTCCGGATAGCACTATATATGTGTGTGCAATATGTATGTTGCTCGCACTCGGAAATTATCACGTCTTTACAGATCGATCAACTTTCTTATATTGTTCAAAGCAGTAATAGACGATGGACTGAGTAGCCAGTGCAGCAGAGCTTTTGAGCTTTTTACTAACTGTGCAATCGTATGATCCAGAACATTCGCAGCAGCATAAAACGATCGTCTAATGCACAGCATAGCTTAACTGTGCAATCGTACGCTTGCCGTCTATGCTTCCCACTGTCCGTCGCTTGTATGTGTTCGTGGGCGTTCGGACTTAAGAGCGGCTAAGGCTTTGATCCAACCTTAAGAGCGGCTAAAGCTTGATCGTTCGAAATATCACTAGGGGGTCTCACGAGACGAAAGAAGATAACCAATTCCCTATATTTTCTGCTGGCTACTACACATGTCCTACCTTTTCTGGTGAAATTGAAACTGAAGAGCGATTGCTAGTATTCCTTAAGTCTGCCTCTTGGCTTGCTCTACTCCTAACGTCTGCTGGTACATGCTGATAATTCGAAGCCTGCTCCACAAGTCCCGATCTCAATTGAAACGAACTCAGCTGATGGCTCAATGCTGTCTCTATATGGGCGGTTAGCTTCTCC
The DNA here is from genome assembly GCF_003286085.1 of Drosophila persimilis. Lineage (NCBI taxonomy): Eukaryota > Metazoa > Arthropoda > Insecta > Diptera > Drosophilidae > Drosophila > Drosophila persimilis. The sequence continues at coordinate 18,034 of NW_020825506.1, forward strand.
AACAACGTCTTTTGTTGTGTGCCCATCATTGACCTTACCAAATTAACAATTTCACTCTTATCCATGGAGTTAGATGAATTCAGCGATTGGCTAGTTGGGTCTGTAGGGGTAGGATTTCCCTCCCTTTGCTTAGATCTCGTTACTATATTTGACTTGGGAATAGCGCCTCTGCCTCTACCTCGAAATCTACTTCCACTTGGCCCTGGCGCATCGAGGGGAATTCCTTCCGTGTTCGAATCTCCTACCTCTGCAAGGTCCGCGTTATTTAATTCCGTCGCCAAATCAACATTTCCCCGAACTAACAATTCTGTAGTGCATAGTCCGCGACAGGTTGGACAACTCGGTGAACTCTTAAGCCAATCGGTCAAACAGGAATGGTGAAATTGATGTTGACACGGTGTCGTGGCAACAATTGATCTTTCTCAAGTTTATCGTGGCAAATGCGACAATAGCCATGCTGATTTAATACAGTTTCAAAGCTATTATCCTTACTGGTCATATTTCCTCTTAATTTTTTTTTTTTTCTCTTCAATCAATTTTATATTTTCTGTCCTTTCCACAAATGCCAATGCTACATCGATGTGTAACTCCTCTCTTCTGCCTCTATGATTATTGAATTAAATGGATATTAAAGGTTCCTATTAGACTATGTTTGATACTCGTCGGGAACTCAAAGTTCCTCTAAGACCCGCCATTCCAAGTACCGAACAAGTCATGTTCCTATAAAGTTGAAAGTGGTCGTGCGTCTGGTTGGGTCGATCAATACAAAATCCTGCATTGCAATCGCACATTCCACAGCTCAGATACACGGCACTAACATCTTTATTCTACTAAAATATATTCTTCAGACATCTATACAGTTCACGCCGTCATTTCTTGGTAGACCAATCCCTACTCAGTCGAATTGAAATCTCCATTCCAAAAGCTGACTACACGTCTACACGATATACCGAATTTTCTAATTAACAGGCTAATGGATGTATTAACAGAGCTTAACCGTGAAGCACGAAGGTTACTCCAACCGTTCGGAATTATCCTCATCTGGAAATAATCGTATCTTTGCTACACTTTTACGATTATAACACGTCGTTTCGTCTTCGGGCCCCACGTTGGGCGCCATTTTATAATGTTATGGCTACGGGCTGGTTAAATCTTTTTGGCAATGCAGCCTCAGCAGGAAAGGGAATCGGGGTTAGTGCACTATACTGCGCTCTGGGCTCAGCTCGCCGGATGGGGTCGGGGTCTTTCCTATCCCTATACTTCCTTGTTCTCGCCATATTATACAAATTTAAGTGCACTTACACAGAATCTACTTTGATCAAAACACAAGAAAAAAAAAAAACAATGTAATCAATCCCCGGTCGGCATAGATGGCAAGAAGGAATCCGGTAGTCGCGTATTTAATTTAGTGATCCTAGGTGTAGGAGATCACTAGTTCCTCTATACCCTCCCTACCTTCGGCAATGCGTGGAACGATGTTGGCATGGCCCCTAACGTAACTACCGCGGCATTATTACACTCGATGTATCATTGGCATTATGTACTTAGACAGAATGGTGGTTATTTATTCCATATTCATGTTAATTCAAAATAGTTATATTAATCAAGATTCAAAAGATTCATATCTAACAAAAGGTTCATTAACTTAAGAATATAAAATACAATTCATAGCAAAACTGAGCCTTTTTACTCACGAAGGTCAACATTTCCATTCAATACAAAACTAATGATCATTACCAAATTCAAACACTTTCCTTGACGAGCTCGTTGGGCCCAATGAACTGCTTCGGTAGCCGTGGAACAATATTAATTATATAAAAATAGTAAAGAATTAAAGAATGATATTTTGGCCGACATTGCCAGAGTTAATCAAGGCTTAACATTGAGTTAATTAGGAAAGGAACTTAAGACATAAGATAAAGAAATTAATTCTATAGGAAAGATATTCCTTAATATAAATGTATATGTTTACATTTAAAGTCAAATTTAATTGAAGTGCAAACACAAGAATGCAAGCAAAAGAAAAGAACAAGACAAAGCAAAGAGAATGTCGATGATCAAATTAATGCACGTTTATATGTGTGTGCATACGCACGCATATGTCCGAATTCTCTTCGAACGAAAGCTCGCTCTTGGCGTGTGAGTTATCACGCTCTCCCTTTTCATTACGCTGCACCGCTGCTATACCCTGCTATTTCGCGGGTATGTTCGTACTCACGAATCGATGATCACATGTTGTCCACGACACAGGTCACCCTAGATTCCGATTCCTGATCTGGTATTCACATTTTCTGCACAATTTCAGCTGACATAAATTTCCACTTTAATTCCTAGGCGTTGTCGATTCCGCATCAAGGATGTTGAGTGGTATCTCGCAAGATACGATTAGAGGGCATTCAAAAGTCGATGCAGATCGTCCGTACAACGGAGACGCTGGTAATTCGAAGCGGCCAAAAATAAGACACTGGAGGTTGCGTGGGGGGGGGGGTTTAGGCGTGAGAGCGCCAAAGCACGGCAGACCTCCAGTGACCAAGAGATTCTGTAATAGATTCGGAATTCAGTGAATGTACCAAACCTGCTTTCCTTTATAGTCACCTTCTTTTTTTTTTTTCTACGTAGCACTTTGCACTTTCACCACACAATATAGCTTGATCTTGCTTTTTAGTCGATTCTCCGCCGACTTGCAATTATGTAATTTGGTATGTATTATGTAATACAGGGACACGTGGACTTCCACTAGAGTTTGGCACTATTGGCACAGGCACAACCGAAGTGTTTTGGGAGAAAAATGGAATTGATCCGCGTGTTCACCGTCGCTGTCGGCTTAAGCGGCATAGACGAGCTTTAACGGGGCCCTTCCATGGAATTCGGTCTCGAGAGACGAAAAAGAACATTCGAGCAATTAAAGCTCCATATTCGAAGTAGCTGTTTTTAAAGCCTTGGTGTTCGAACTAATCAAGTTGGCGCGTGATTTGAATCTGCTTTATATCTGGGAAATTATTAGGGAATTTAATCTGGGTTTGCTTCACTGGCCACTACACTCTCCACCACCAGATTATGTCCCGGAGTGATCGACAGGGATCGTAATCGAAAAGAAAAGAAGGACAGTGAATTAGCGGGTTTGAATATCCTTTACGTGATATACTCCCATTTTCTTTCCTTTCTCGTTCGATAATTCGTAATAAACAGGACCTAGCTTTTTCGTTACTGTGGCGGTCACAAACACCTGCGCTAATTTATGACTGAATTGTTTAGACGCGTTGCTTTGGGAGAAATTGCGAACGTAAACCTGATCTCCGACGTTGAATTGTATGTTTCTACTCCTCAAATTGTATACCCTCGCGTTGGTTGCATGAGCCTTTGCATTGTTGACCTTTGCTGCATACCTTGCCAACTGCAGAGCATCGGGGTAATTAACTCTAGAATCATCTGATAGCAAGTTAAGTTTCCTGAGCAATTCGTAATCCTTGCCATTCAAAATCATGTTTTGCCCAAACGTAAGGAAGTAAGGAGAATATCCGGTGGTTGTATGTAGACTGGATCGAATAGCACCGTTAATCTCATTCAGTCGTTGATCCCAGGTAGTGTGATCTTTCCCCACGTACGCACGGATAGCCGCCAAAACCGATCGGTTTAAGCGCTCGCTTGCATTCGCTTGAGGCGAATAAAAAGCGGTACAAATATGTTTAATTGAAAATCGAGTTAGAAAAGCCTCAAAGAATCCTGATCGAAATTGAGAACCATTGTCCGTTAAGATGGATTCCGGCACTCCAAACGTAAAGAAAATGGAATTTTCTAAGTACTCGCAAATCTTTCCGGAAGTGAATCGTTTCAATGGACAGAGAAAATGGAATTTTGTACAATGATCCACGATTATTAATAATCCGATATTCCCTGCCTTTGAACGAGGGTATGGACCTAACAGTTCCATGTAGAGTCGTTGAAACGGTCTCTCTGATTGCATTGGCTTTCCCAATGGTGGTCGTAATACTATATTGGGACTTTTGGTCTGTTTACAAACGACACAATTATTCACGTACTCTCGGATTTGAACCAACATCTTGGGCCAGAACAGGTATCTCTTAAGTTTTTCAACGGTTTTACCCATCCCGCCATGTGATGCGCTAGGAGAATCATGGGCTTGTTTGATAACACTACTGACTAGGCCAGAGGGTACCCATAATTTCCACGCCTGGTGGTCAGATTCAGAATCTCCAATCGAAGCTTCGGTGCGTTTGTATACATAGCCATCTGTTATTTTTAAGTCTGGAAGTTTCTCTTGGTTCTGCTGAATGCGTTCAATTAAATCCAGATATTCCAACGAAGTGAAATACTCGGACTCTAAATCGATGATCGGCCCTAGATCGATAAACTCATCTACTGACGATTCATTTTGCCTGGACAGAGTGTCAGCAATAAAATTTTGTGAACCCTTCCGGTGTTCAATGCGGAAATCAAAACCCTGTAACTGTATAGCCCATCGCGCGAGCCTTCCAGACAAATCCTTTTGTCGCATCAACCACTGCAATGCTGCATGGTCAGTTATTACTAAGAATTCCTGGCCTTCTATGTAAGCTCGAAATTTCTTAATTCCCTTAATAACTGCTAGACATTCTAGTTCTGTAACGGAATAATTCCGTTGAGCTTTGGATAACTTAACCGACATGTATCCAATTGGCATTTCGAAGCCTTCTTCATTCTCTTGCGCTAGGACGCACCCGAGACCAAAAGAACTAGCATCACACAATAAGATGAATTTCTTAGAAAAATCAGGAGTTCTGAGGATTGGAGCTGATGTTAATCTTCGTTTCAATTCTTCAAAAGCATTGGTTGCGGTTTCATTCCATATTAAGGAAGTATTCTGTTTCTTAAGCATCTCGGTCAATGGATAGCTCACGGAGGCATAATTCTCGACGAAACGTCGATACCATCCGGATAAACCGAGAAACCGTCGTAACTGCTTTACCGTTGTTGGAATTGGGAAGTCGTTGATTGCCTGAATCTTAAATGGATCAGTCTTGATCTGACCATCCGAAATTATGAAACCGAGATATTTAATCTCTCTCATGCAGAACTTAGATTTTCGAACGTTGATAGTAATATTCGCTTTTCTTAAGCATAGTGCGATTTCTTGCAAAAGAATCAAGTGCGAATCAAAGTCATCCGATAGAACAAGCAAGTCATCGAGATATACAAAAACTCGATTCCGTAAATGTGGGGGTATGACATGGTCCATTAAGCGGCATAAGGTCTGAGGTGCATTTGTCAGACCAAATGGCATGACCTTATATTGGTACAGTGGACGATTCGGAACGGTAAACGCAGTATACGGTCGTGATGGCTCGTCCAATGGTATTTGCCAGAAAGCATGTTTCATATCAAGACCAGTTATATACCGCGCTGGAGGTAAGCGGCTGAAGATCCCGTCAATATGTGGTAAGGGGTAAGCATCCTTTCTCGTGTATTTATTGATCTCGCGAGAGTCTAAACACAACCGAACCTTATCACCTTTTTGAACAAGAACACAATTACTACTCCAAGGACTGCAAGAAGGTTCTATGATATCGAGAGCTAACATATTATCTACCTCAGAAAACATAAGTTTTTCGCGCGCAGGGGAGATTGGCCAGTGTCTTTGTTTAATCGCCTTAGCATCACCTACGTCGATCGAGTGCGAAATAATGCTGGTTCTGCCCAATCCGTCTCGTTCGTACGAAGGAAAAATTTCGACGACATCTTGCAGTCTCTCCTGCTCTTTACTAGAAAGTTTGTGTAACTTGGGTGAGCTTTCCTCATCCTCCGTGGGACCTATATCTAACTCAGAGACACTTTCGCTCATGAGTCGATCAGCAAGTTTAAATTTCCTAAAAAAGTCAATTCCTAAGTAAACCTCTTGGGTTAAGTTTGGTATGATGAAAAAATCTATACTTTCCGTGAGACTACGATATGTAATAGTCGCTGTGAAAATGCCCTCAACCGAGCATTTGGTTCCGCTGGCTGTTTTAACCCTTCCCGAACACTTACGTGATTTCGGATGGTTAAGGAGAGCACGGGCGGCATTGTTGCCAACGCAACTAACCGACGCTCCAGAATCTAACAAGGCGTTGTAAACCTTGTCTTCAATCGTGATGGGTGTGTACAGACGATTATCTCCCGTACTGAATATGGAAGCAATTAAGCATTGTCGAGTGCTAGCAACTGTTTTCCAAAATTTGCGTAATCGAAGGGTAGATCTTTTAGATTTTGTCGTAGTTGATATGGTACAAAGATCGCCAAATATCCTATTTCTAGCTTTCTTGTAAATTGACAGTCTTACATGTAAGGGTAAATATCTAGTTGGTCGTTTATCCGATAAAAATCCTGAGTCCATAGCGGTTTTAGCTAAACCCTCATCTATAGTCTGACTGATGCTTTCGCTATGTTTTGGTACGGATGTGCCTACAGGAGGTTCGTTGACACATCCCGCAGCCGGTTTTCCGAAGGATGGCACTTAGAGCAACGTGGCTTGTAAACATTCTTGGTTCCACAACCGTAACAAAATATGCTTCTAGGTTCCACACAATCATCCCATCTATGCCCTATCTTATCACAATTCCAGCAGGACATCTTATTACGCATGATCGCTGATATTATTGGTTCAGGCTCCTCAAGGTGTTCCCTCTCCGGAGAGATCTCGGAGATGTTGCGCCGGTTTACAAAAGGCGTTTTGTAAGAAGGGTTTCGAAGTTCCGAATAAAATTGTTCGTGCTTTTTAACCTCTAAAAGTAATTTCTTTATCGAAGTGATATTCAAATGTAGTAACTCGTGATGAAGTGTACTTTTTGAATTGTCAATCAACAGCTTAACAAGGTCGCATTCTGGTAGGCTACGCTCGAGTCTATTCCCCAACTCTTCTATACTGTTCTGATAGGAATCAAAAGGTTCATTTTCCCCTTGCTTTCGTTTCGCGATTCTACGCCATATGTCGACATCAGTGGCAGCATCGTCATATTTATCCCTAAATGCCAGACAAAAAGTCTCCCACGTGAACTCTTCATGTGTACGATGGAACTGCCAGAACCAATCACCTGCTTTTGCGGATAACAATAAGTGCAAATGATCGCAAACCAGCTGGAAATTGTTTCCCAGGGTCTGTGCCGTCAAGGAACGTACCCGGTAAATAAATTCTGTGGCCGATAGACCGTCCTTACTACCGTCAAACTTTACCTTCCAGTTTTGAATAACATGTGTAGTGTACCAGAGTTTAAATATATATAGTTAAATATCCGCAACTCGATTTTAAGTTTTTTAACAAAGACTTTTATTTTACAACTTAAATATCTTTATGTCACAAGATTTAAATGAATTCCCCGACTTGACTTTCGGTCTGCTTGTCTCGAACGGAACTGATCTCTCTGCTGCTGGCTAGTTTCCATGAGCCCTTCTCTTGGAACTCCCGACTCTGGCTTCGGGCGTTGCTTTCCTCGGCTGCATCTTCGTGTCGGTGGCGTACGTGCCTGGATCGATATTTGGGGATGCGTCGGCTTTGATGAAAGGCATCCACTGCTGGCGATCGGTGTTGCATTACATGACGGAGCTAGGAATGTGATACTCCTTGGTTTTATGTCTAGCTTTGATTGGTCCTCATGAGTGGCGTGATTCTAAAGAATCGATTTCTCGAGAGTGGCGTGATTCTAATGTTGCTGAAACAATGTGGTCCATTGTTTATATTATGGGGGGGCCCTAGCTTGGAGTATGGGAAGAAGTTTTGGAATATGGACATTTAGTGGGAGTTTGCATTAAAATTCCTTTTATACAATTGTCATTGGTTTTCAATCTAGTTTCTTTAACAAATACTTCTTCATTTTTTATGTAGTACTTGTCGTATGTCATATCTGTTAACATGTTATTTAATTCGTCTGGATACGGAACGATTTTATAGATTGGTACTTTTGTAATGTCTTTGGGAATGTTGGAAATTATTAGAATTTCGTTGGTATCGGATTTTAGCCATGTGGAGGTTTTTATATTTAGTATTTTCTCAGAATTTATTTGTTCCAGGTAGTCTTGTTTTAATAATTTTGGATTAAATATACCGAGCCTAGTTAATTGCATACCTAGCTCTATATCTTCGATATATTCTGTGAAATGTTGTAGATTGAATATCAAAATTTCTATTTGTTGATTCCTGTCTTTTTCTTCATTTAGTTTGTTTATAACGTTTATTCCGCTATTAACTGCATCTATTACCAAATTTAGTTCATTCATTTGAATGCTATGGCTGGCTAAATTTTCTATTTTTTGTTCCAAATCGACTTTATCTTCCTGATCTAGTGTTCCAAAGAGATATTTGTAGGCTGTTCCTACTATATTGATTAGGCCTCTTTTATTTCTTTTGGTTATTTTTAGCCCGTTCATTTCTCTTTGCAATTTGTCTACTAGATATTTTATTTGGATTATGTCCTGGAATTTAGTGGCTTGCCTTAACAAATTTTGGTATAGTTCTTCGGTTTTAGTTACATTAACAGTTAGATAATGGTATTCGTAATTATGTTGATCGATCCAGTTTTGAATATCATATATCCGTTTTGGGATTTTATAGAATGTATTTCTATGTTTTGGCCCTGTGCCATTACGATGGTAATTATGAGGAAGATAAGGATTTTAATTGTGTTGAAGTTCGCCGATTCCATTAACTTCCTCGGTTTCTCTGGAATTATTATATTTGCTTCTATTAGATTTCTTCTTTTTCTTGAATTTTGATTTATAATGAGTTATTTTCCTACCCCTATTCTTTTCTTCATAATGTTTTTCGTCTACCTGTCTAATTTCACCCGTCCTTTTGAAAGGATTTGTTACCTTAGACTTAACTAGAGGTGATAGTTTATAGCGGGTATCTACTTCATACTCTATGCGGTTTTTATTTAATTGAGTGATTTTATTCACTTTATTTAGTTGTGTGTCATAATCAGGTGAGCCTGCATAAATGAATATATCAGCTGGTGTCCTATTTGTGGTATTATGTTTGGTTTTATGATTATAAGTATAAAGAATTAATTCAAACTTCGTGAATCTATCTTCTGTGTTATCCTCGCTAGATATTATTCTTAATTTTTCATTTACTGTTTTATGAAATCTTTCTACGTCAGATATTCCATTTTTGCTGGAAGTGATCTCTATTTTGACGTTTTCCGCATTCAGCCATGCTTGCAATGCTGTGCACATAAAAGCTGAATCTTTATCGGCTTTGATTTCAATTGGTTTGCCCATCTCGTTAAAAACTTTCATGATGGCTCTTTTTGCTTCTAACCAGTCACGACTTTTTACTTCTACAAGAGTGGCAAACTTCGAGTATACGTCAATACATGATAGGAACTGTTGGTTACCAACCATATAGAAATCCATGACGTATTTCTCTCTGATGTTCAGTATTTCCGGTGTAGTTTCGAATGCCAACTTCATATTTCTATGCTCTGTTTTGGCAATATTACAAGTAGGACATTCGTTTATGATGTTTTGGATTAGTTTTTGATAATCCGGGTAATAGTATTTTCCCCTAAACCAATTGACGGTTTTCTCTATCCCTGGATGGAGTAAGCCTTTATGATTCTTTAATATGGTTTCTTTAAATTCAGCGTAATTCTGAATATCTAGGAGTTTCGTGCTTGATTTAATAGCTTTGGTTATATTGTTAGAATTAATGATTTCTAAATAGGCTTTTTGGAATGGAGGAAAATCTGTTTCGTTATGGAAATATAATGCGCTCTTTTTGGTGCATAGATATTCCTTTATTATATCCTTCGCTAAGGTGTTAGTCATTTCCTTATACGTGATCTTGATGATTAGCTTGTGAAAATAACGAATTGTTTCTACCTTATCTTCATTGCCTTTTATTAGCTCAATTTGCCGATTGTAATAGTTAATTGGTCTTTCCGTGATAGCAATGTGATTTAGATTGTCTTCCTGTGCGCTATGTACAGTTGCACCAACGCTATTGGAAGCTTCTCCCAGGAGATTTTCATTAATCTTTACCCTTGATAAGGCATCAGCTACATGATTTTCTTTGCCTGGTAGATATTTCATTTTAAAATCAAACTCATTCAGTTTTATTTTCCACCTTTGTAATTTCATATTTGGCTCCTTGAGGTTGTTCAACCAAATCAAGGGTTTATGATCGCTTTGTATCTCGAATGTTCTACCGAACAGGTATGAACGGAAATACTTGGTTGCCCATACGATCGCTAATAATTCCTTTTCGATGGCTGAATAGTTTATTTCATGTTCATTTAGGGTTCTGCTAGCGTAGCAGATCGGTTTGTGTTCTTGTGACAAAACCGCTCCCAATGCTATGTTACTAGCGTCGGTTGTTACCGTGAACATTTTGTCAAAGTCTGGGAACGCAAGGATAGGGTCTGAGGTGATGAGTACTTTTAGTCTCTCAAATGCCTCGACGTACCTTTCTTCCTTGGGGTCTATGACAGCTCCTTTCTTTAGTTTGAGTGTCATGGGTTTTGCTATGTTTGCAAAATTAGGAATGAATTTCCTGTAGAACCCGCACAGACCTAAGAATGACTTTATTTGTTTAGTCGTTTCTGGTATTGGAAATTTGACAATGGCAGAGATTTTGCCTGGATTTGGTACTATTCCTTCAGTAGTGACTACATGACCTAGGAATTCAGTTTCCTTTTTCATGAATTCACATTTATCCATTTGTAGCTTCAAGTTGGCGTCTCTCAACTTTCCAAATACTCTCCTTAGTGACAACAAGTGTTCTTCCAATGAAGTGGAAAATATAATGATGTCATCTAAGTATACAAAGCAATCTTTGAAGATTAACTCTTCTAGCAGATTGTTCATACATCTTTGGAAGGTAGCTGGGGCAGTGGTTAGCCCAAAGGGCATACGAGTGAACTCGTAATGTCCATGCTTAGTGGAGAACGCAGTTTTGGGGATTGAGCTAGGTTCCATGGGTATTTGATGGAAACCTTTTGCTAAATCGATTGTCGTAAAATACTGACATTTACCTAGTTTGTCTAGGATTTCATCCATTCTTGGAGTTGGGAATTTGTCCTTAACTGTTATTTCATTTAGACTTCTATAGTCTACTACCATTCGATATTTTTGCTTTCCTGAAGCATCTATCTTCTTCGGAATCATAGATATGGGCGAGCAGTAAGGAGAATTCGACTTTCGAATTATTCCCTGCCTGATCATATCTTTGATTTGCTGGTTTACCTCCTGATCATGTATCTGGGCATATTTGTATGGTCGTCTGTAGACCGGGTCTTCATGTTGAGTTTTGATCTCGTGCTTGATTGTACTTGTGAAAGTCAAATTGTCACCTTCTCTGTACTGCACATCCTTAAACTCATATAAGACCTTCTTTAACTCTTCCCTCTCTTCGTCGTTTAAGTGTTCCAATCTTAATTGATTACATTCCCTTAATTCACTGTCTAGAGCGGAAGCGAAGTATTGATCTCCCTCTGGAGATGGGTCAAGGCACTTAGGTGCGATCTTCTCTTCTTTTGTAGAGGGATCAGTGCACTTCTGTGCGGTCTTGCCGGCTTCAATAGCTTCTCCACTCTGAATGATTGGGTACGACCTAGCTGCTAGTGTTACAGTGTCATTTCTGTAATCGATGACGGCTTTACTTGCCATCAAGTATTCTCTTCCTAATAAAATATCATAATTTTCGGAAAAGTTATGTATGTAGAACTTTTGTTCGGACGGACATGTTTTGTTCGCATTCCTCATTATACTCTTAGTTAAACGGACAGGTCCATTGATGGTATGGACCGTAAGGTTATCGTCTTTTATCTCGGAATCTGTGTAATTTTCTTTCATGATGTTGATCGATGATCCCGAGTCAGCGATACACCTTAATATTCTTTTATTAATGGTAATGTTTATATAGGGTCCTCCTCGGTTTCTTCCGAGGCGGCTTGATGAAAATTTACGTCCATCTTCGTTTGGCCACTCTGGCTCTCCCTCCCTCTTTTAGTAGGTTGGTTGGGTCCACTCCCACTAGCTTGGTTTTGAGATATTTGCTGATTGAATGGATTCTGAGCCCTACCTTGATTCAAGGAATTTTTGAACTCATTGTATAATCCAGGATTTTGGGAATTTTGATTTTGATTTGTTCGATTAGTCTGACCTGTTCCAGATGAACTCTGAGTTTGATTGTGATAGTTAGTAGTATTATAATTTGGATAATAGTTTCCAACATTCTTTCGATTTGATTGAGACGATTTCGATTGATCTTTATTTGTACCTGAATCTGTTGTACTAGCTTCGTACAATCCTTCTTCTTGTGCTGCCTTCTTAAGATTAGACAATGTGGTAATATCTTTTCTTGCTAAGGTCATGAACATTCTGTCAGGAAGTTTTCGAGTAATGACATCTTTAATTGTGTTGTTCAAAGCGTTTTTATAAATGACATTATTTTCTGGTATGTTTTCTAAGTTTAGCTTATTGTTTATTAATAATGCTTTTATCTCTAATTCTTCTATAAACTTATGAAGACTGCCGTTGAATCTGGTGGTGTATAGTTGTCGTAAGAGTTCTTCATATGGTGTGTGATTTTTGAACTCGTTGATCAGCGCCGTCTTCAGTTCGAGCCACGTGTTGGGTTGTATCATTTGCGATATGCGTTGTGCCTCTCCTGACAGTTGGATCTCGGTCGCTCCAAATAGGATCCTTTGTTGGCGAAGATCTTCAGTTGGATATAATCCGCATACATATTCGATTCGTTTGATAAATGAGCTTAGCTGTCCAGATGAACCGTCATAGGTAGGTATTTGTCGGATCGACAGCAGTGCCTGGTTCAAGTGGATTTCGCTCAATGATAGTGGTGGTAACGCCATGTTGTTGGTGTTGATTGGGTTTTGTTTTGTTGTAGTTTTTAACTTTATTTTGGTTCACTTGTAAGTTTTTTTGATTTTGTATTAAGTGTTTCACTGTCCTTGGTGATTCACTATCTCCGCTTACTTCAGTTCACTTAAATTAGTTTTGCAAATCGTATGTGCTTGCAGCACATAGGTTCTTTGGCGGATTTCACAATTTTATTAACAATTCCGGGATTACGTGATCACAGTAATTATAAATTACACAAGCTGACCATTACCGAAATATAGGTGTTAATTTTAAACGAAATCCTACCGGCTGCGCCAGTTAAATATCCGCAACTCGATTTTAAGTTTTTTAACAAAGACTTTTATTTTACAACTTAAATATCTTTATGTCACAAGATTTAAATGAATTCCCCGACTTGACTTTCGGTCTGCTTGTCTCGAACGGAACTGATCTCTCTGCTGCTGGCTAGTTTCCATGAGCCCTTCTCTTGGAACTCCCGACTCTGGCTTCGGGCGTTGCTTTCCTCGGCTGCATCTTCGTGTCGGTGGCGTACGTGCCTGGATCGATATTTGGGGATGCGTCGGCTTTGATGAAAGGCATCCACTGCTGGCGATCGGTGTTGCATTACATGACGGAGCTAGGAATGTGATACTCCTTGGTTTTATGTCTAGCTTTGATTGGTCCTCATGAGTGGCGTGATTCTAAAGAATCGATTTCTCGAGAGTGGCGTGATTCTAATGTTGCTGAAACAATGTGGTCCATTGTTTATATTATGGGGGGGCCCTAGCTTGGAGTATGGGAAGAAACACTTATTGATTCTTGAGTGGGGTCCTGTTACTTGTGTGGATGGGGTGGATGAATTGTACATAAACATAATGTGTATGGGATGTGGGGAATTATGGATATGTCACTATATATATGTAAACAGATATATAGGCCCTCGGTATCAGCAGATGACCATGACTGACTTAAGGACGGCGTACTCCACTACATTTAATTAGTGCACTTTACGGGAACTATAAGTGATTATATAAAACAAAGTAAACTGAAATACTGATAGCGCCGACACGCCAAATAAAAGCCCTACTGAACCATTTCTATTTAGAGAGAAACTAGGTGTTGATTGTCCCTCTCTTCTGTACCCACCCTACCATGACACTGCGTTCGAGTTCTTGCATTGTCCCTTGATCAATCCCTTACTAAGGTTTACCACATTTTATAAGATCCTGGCACGGATACTCGACAGACCATTTTTATGATTTTAAAGATTCATTTCAATTCAAAAAGATTCATATTTTAATATAATGTGAGACTTCAATTTCAATATTCATTACGTTGCAGTTGTAGAAACACAACAATTGACTTAGCTTCTAATTTGTGGGTAATATTTCCTTAATCCTGATTATCATATAAGTTTAGTTATAAATTCATTATTTTAAAGCATGAAAAACATTAGGGTATAGATATATATATATATATATATATAAACGAGAGAATAAGAATCGAAATCGTAAACAAAAGCTAGATCAGACTGGGGTGCATTATACACACTGAGCAGACGGGTTTGAATCATTATACACTGTATGCATATCTACACTTTCAAGTTAATAGGCTCTTTTGACCAAACTACTTTTTGCTGTACATAATTACTCACTCCGGCGTTATTGTCTTACGCTGATCGTTGGGCCCAATGATGTCGTAGATGTTGACCGCAGCTGTTTAAAATATGGAAATCATAAATATATAATGCATACAATACAATTACGCTACAAACACCGTCGCATAGTCATCAGTCAGTTGTTTTGGTTTTCATAATACAGACAGAAATTTAATTGTTATGCGTTGGAACTTGATAATGAATTAAATGTAAATTGGACAAAACTCGATCCTGTGCTGCTGCTTTGTAGACTGTTGACCGCCTGAAGTTGTTTAGAGGTCAACAGGTGCGATGTATATGGTTCCTGGCCGTACTGACGAATCTTCCGCCAAGCCTGTATTTAGTTATTTATGTCTGAGCAGCACTAAATATTCTTGGCGATTAAGGCTGATCTGTTCTACTTGGATCTTTGGAGATTCCGACTTGGTGGCAATATAAGGTCCAGAAAAGATGAATTATGGTTGGAGTTGGAGAAACCTCGACAACTGTTCGCCTAAGCCAGCTCCCAGGGTAGTCTTCTCGAGACTATACCGCGATGGGGCAGCTTAGGTACACCTCCCTGCAACATAGGTTATGTCAGCACGTGCACGGCACTAATATGAAAACATACCTCTTTTCCCAAATATATCTGCACTAAATTCTTGTCATTCACTGACCACTGAACTGTACGGCACTTGTAACTATATGCTTCCAGCATATATTTGTGGAAATATATATATTTTCCGGATAGCACTATATATATGTGTGTGCAATATGTATGTTGCTCGCACTCGGAAATTATCACGTCTTTACAGATCGATCAACTTTCTTATATTGTTCAAAGCAGTAATAGACGATGGACTGAGTAGCCAGTGCAGCAGAGCTTTTGAGCTTTTTACTAACTTTGCAATCGTATGATCCAGAACATTCGCAGCAGCATAAAACGATCGTCTAATGCACAGCATAGCTTAACTGTGCAATCGTACGATTGCCGTCTATGCTTCCCACTGTCCGTCGCTTGTATGTGTTCGTGGGCGTTCGGACTTAAGAGCGGCTAAGGCTTTGATCCAACCTTAAGAGCGGCTAAAGCTTGATCGTTCGAAATATCACTAGGGGGTCTCACGAGACGAAAGAAGATAACCAATTCCCTATATTTTGTGCTGGCTACTACACCACAGATAATTATACAAGACCTGCTCGACGAATAATTATCTGAAGAACTTGATTAGGAGAGATTATTTCCTGATTTGAATGTCTTTCAGATGATACACGCCGAGATATTTCTTGTTCTCATCGACCAATTCGTAATAGTACGGACTTCGCTTTTTAATTACCTGAGCGGGAATGAACACAGGGGCTAGTTTAGAACTAAACTTTTTTATAGCACTACTTTGTGTGAAATTTCTAGCATATACCAAATCTCCAATCTTTAATTGTGTATCACGGCAGCGCAAATTGTATCTATGCGAATTTTCTTCGTGTGCCTTATTGACATTCGCTTTAGCCTGTCGCCGGATTAGCTGCAAGGAATCTGGGTTCTCCATTCTAGTATCGTCGTTCAAAAAGGTCTAGTTTACGCAAGAGTGCGTAATCCTTCCCATTCAACATCATGTTTTGACCAAATGCTAGAAAATATGGAGAATACCCTGTACTCCTATGTAAGGTAGATCTCAATGAACCACTAATGGCATTCAGGTTACAGTCCCAATTGGAATGTTCGTTACCGATATAAGCTCGTATCGCAGCTATCACGGATCTGTTCAGTCGCTCGCTGGCATTCGCTTGCGGTGAATAAATAGCTGTGCATTTTTGTGTTATACCGAAGCTATTTAAAAATGCCTGAAAGTAGCTAGATTTAAATTGGGATCCATTGTCTGACAAGATGACTTCTGGCACCCCAAATGTATAAAAGAGAGACCCTTCCAGATATTCACAGATCTTAGGGGCTGTAAATTTCTTCAAGGGACACAGAAAATGGAACTTAGTATTGTGATCAACAACTATGAGCAATCCTATGTTTCCCTTTTTTGTGCGTGGGTATGGTCCTAAGAGATCTATGTATAATTTCTGAAACGGCCTATCCGAAGTGAATGGTTTACCCATAGGAGGTCTAAGAATCATATTCGGACTCTTGGTCGTGCGACAAACGGTGCATTCAGATATGTACTTGCGCGTCTGGCTAACCATGCGAGGCCAGAATAAATATCTTTTAAGCTTCTCTATGGTTTTACTCATCCCACAATGTGCGAAGCTAGGGGCGTCATGAGCTTGATATAATACGTTCGTAATTAACCCTGGCGGAACCCAAAGTTTCCATGATGCGTTCTCTTGAGACTCATCTCCCGAAGCGAATACTGTCCTTTTGAAAACTTGACCGTCTATCACTTTCAAGTCTGGGAACTTACTCTGATTCTGTTGAATACTTTCTATTAAACTCAGATACTCAGCTGATTTGAATTGATCTGAGTCTAGATCAACCATGGGGTTTATTTGCGTGAGCTCCTCTATAGCCGGTTCATCCTGACGCGATAGAGTGTCAGCGACAACATTCAGTGTCCCCTTTCTATGTAGGATATTAAATGTGAAACTACGCAATTTCATAGACCATCTGGCTAATCTACCCGATAAATCCTTTTGTTGCATTAACCATTTAAGTGCTGCGTGATCGGTTATGACTACGAAGTCCTGTCCCTCAATATAAGAGCGGAATTTTTTTATTCCCTTTATGACTGCTAAGCACTCCAGTTCGGTAACCGAATAATTACGTTGTGCCTTGGATAATTTTTCTGACATGTAAGCAATTGGCAATTCAACGCCGTCGCGTTCTTGAGCTAAAACACAACCGATTCCGTAAGTGCTAGCATCACAGAGCAAAATAAAAGGTTTTGAGAAGTCAGGAGTTATCAAAATGGGTGATGCGGTTAAACAGGACTTTAAGGTCTCAAACGACTGTTGAGCATCATCCACCATCATTCCACTGTAAATCTTTTTTCTTCTTAAGCAACTCGGTTAAGGGAAAACTAACGGTAGCATAATTTTCAACGAAACGTCGGTACCAACCGGATAACCCCAAAAATCGACGCAGTTGCTTAACGGTAACTGGCACAGGGAACTTCGAGATGGCCTTGATTTTGTCTGGATTTGTCTTTATCCGACCATTACCAATAATAAAACCCAAATACGTGATTTCTTTTATGCAAAAGTTTGATTTCCCTATGTTAATGGTTAGATTTGCTTTGCGTAGACACAACGCTATCTCCTGTAACAACAGTAAATGCGACTCGAAATCCTCTGATAAAACAAGTAGATCATCTAAATATACGAATACACGTGTCCGAAGATGAGCTGGAATAACTCGATCCATTAGTCTACAGAGAGTTTGAGCGGCATTGCAAAGACCAAATGGCATCATTTTATATTGATATAATGGTCGGTTAGGCACTGTAAATGCAGTATACTGTCGCGATTGTTCATCCAACGGGATTTGCCAAAATGCGTGTTTCATGTCTAATCCAGTGATGTAACGAGCGGGTGGTAATCGACTTAGAATACCATCAATATGTGGTAACGGATATGCATCCCGTCTTGTAACCTTGTTCACTTCTCTTGAATTGAGACACAGTCTATATTTTTCGCCTTTCTTTACCAACACGCAATTACTGCTCCAGGGACTAGTCGACTCCTCTATAACATCGAGCGCAAGCATATTGTCCACCTCGGCAAACATCAATTTCTCTATGGCTGGTGATACCGGCCAATGTCGTTGCTTTACGGGAATAGCTGCTCCAACATCTATAGAGTGTGTGACTAAACTGGTACGGCCTAATCCTTCAGTAGCGAAAGATGGAAAACAACCTATCACTTTATCTAAGCGAATTCTCTCGTCTGCTGTCAATTTATGTAGGTTCGGTGGTTCTTCGACGTCATCCGTACCTCCAACATCTAATTCAGATACCTCTGCAGTGTGTGAGATTTTATCTAAAAGTCCAAATTTTTGCCAGAAGTCTATCCCCAAATAGACGTCTTGCTTGAGTTCAGGAATAAGAAACATTTCTAGGTCTGCCGTGCATCCACGGTAATTAATTTGTGTTACCAGCTTGCCTATAACCTTACTTTCAGTATCGTTAGCCGTTCGTATTGCTCCTGAACACTTCTTAACCTTGCAATGCGCCAACATTTCTTTCGCGGCTGAACCTCCAATACAACTGATTGTGGCCCCCGAATCCAACAAAGCTATTTAATCACTGCCTTCAATGGTGACACTGGTGTACAGCCTGTTATCCGAACTAAGAAATATAGCTGAAACAAACTTGTTCTTATTCTTGCGAACCATCTTCCAAAATTGTCTCAAACGTTTAGTTGAACGTTTGGGCTTTCTTACAAATTTAAAACTATCTATCTTATCAAAAATTTTCTTACGCGTTGTAATATAATTTGCTTCCCTTTCAGGTAAAGGAGTAAATGAAAAATGATATGCCGTAGGCAGGGTTTCCTCTACTGTTTGTGAGCTGATCTTAGGCTCCCTTAAACTTTGGTCGTTCGTTAAACTAGTAGGTGATTCTTGCAAACTTTTTTCTAAGGATGTGTCTGCTTGTTGTTGTTTAACACATCCTTCTGCCGGTTTCCCGGAGGGTTACATTTGGGACATACCGGTTTGTAAGTATCTTTTGTTCCACACCCGTAGCAAAAGATCTTACGAGGACCTACACAATCGTCAAATTTATGCCCTTTGTTGTCACAGTTCCAGCAAGTTGGAACTGACTGTGAAGTACGACGTTGTATTTGACACACTTCATTATGCTCGACCAAGTCATCGAATAGCTGCTCGCTATCGTCTGGACCTGACAATTCCGATACGTATGAGCGAAGAGTCCTTTGCTTGACCGATCTTATATCGTTATAAAACTGCTCGTGCTTACGTACCTCTCGTCGTAATAACGATCTATTGGCAATCTTTAAGTGAAGAAGCTCGTGGTGAAGAGTGGGCTTGGAATTTCTAATAAGTAGATTCACAACATCTTCTTCTGTAACCGAATTTTGAAGCCTATCCACGAGATCTTCGATAGCATATTGAAAGTCATCGAAGGATTCGTTTTCGCCCTGACGACGTTTCCTAATCTTTTCCCAGATATCATAGTCGGTCTCAACATCTTCAAATCTTCTTCTAAACTCTATACAAAACGTATCCCAATTAAAGTTTGGGTAATTTCGATGGAATTTCCAGTACCAATCACTAGCTTTTCCCGCGAATAAAAGATACAAGTGATCACAAAGCAATTGATAATTGTTATAAAGATTTTGTTGCGTTAGAGAACGTACTCGATAAATAAACTCATCCATCCTCATGCAAGTTTTTGAACCATCGAATTTAATGCGCCAATTCTGCATTATACTGGAAACTTTTGCTGGTGCTACGTGTGAGCTCGAATTACTTCGATTTGCACTCGCTCTTGAAAAATCTAAAAGAACTTCTGCGTGACTATCTCGTGCTTGACCGATACCCACGTTATTTGTTTGTCACCGGAAACATCGGGAGAGATATGTTCTGGTTGTGTCAGCTGGAGTGACGCTAATTGACTTTGAATCGAAGATTCAATTGTTTTGCTTAAAAATGAAGTTAGTTGTTCCATTAACTGAGCCTGTTGAATGCTTACAGCAGACTGGACGTAGTTAGCGATTTCCACTTGAGAGGTTATTGGAAGGGTTGTGTTGTTGGTTTCAGTTTCTGTTAGTGAGCGATCTAACCTGGATCGTTGAGTTGCTCTCGTATTCATACCCCTTCTAATAAACTTTTGGCCCTTTTTAGGTCGATTAGACGTTCCGTCTATTGTGCTAAAAGATTCGTTAGCACTAGTTGGTCGTGTTCCTTCGGCGTTAAGCTCGGCTAACAACGTGTTGTTAGAGAATGTTAGTGCCAGAGCAGAACAATCTAATGAACAGGTGGGACATTTTGGGTTTGTCCTAATCTGTTCCAAAATACAAAGTTTATGTCTACACGGGGTGTTGGCTATAATCTCACTAGTTCCCAATACTTCGTTGCAAATTCCACAAAATGGTTCTGCTTCCTGCAAAGCAGTTGTTATATCATCTGTACTTCGCCTTACAGCCATTGTATATCAGACAATATTTAAGGAATTAAAGAAAAAAAAATAATAAAAAAAAAATTATATAAGAAGGTATTAATTGTAATAATAATGTCTGTCTTTCCCACATGCCAGAATACTTACGAAATATCTATTTGGTTTCAGTAGGCTTTTCTATTTTCGTTAATATGGACTATTTATAAGTTAATGACCTCGTGCACTGAATCATTGGACAACTATCGCGATTTGGCAATATAACATTGTAAATCCGAATAACTCAAGATGCCTAAAGTGAAAAAGCAGGTTTGCTTTGGTCGATCAATCCAAAATAAACTGAATTGGAACCGCTAAATCCTAAAACAATTCCTGTTTATTCTGATCACTGTATGGTATTGCATAACTGTCTCTGATACTCACAATTCGATACTATGGGTCTGTTTTGGTCAACCAATCCGAAATAAAATGAATTGCAGTTGCTAAATCCGAAAACCGAGTCAAAGTATAAATTTTGAAATCTTTAACCTTTGTGCAATATTTTGCAAAAGAAAATGTGTCGTTGAAATTTTGATGTATTACCGGTTGAGCTTGGAGAACCAAGGCAAGATTTGCTTGTCTTATTAAAATAATCGGCCTATATAGTAAGACACTATAAATCCAAATTTTAATATCGCTCTGAATTGGTTTTAGATTCTAAGGCAAGTTGCCTGGCCCCACGTTGGGCGCCATAAATGTGTAGTGTACCAGAGTTTAAATATATATATATGTAAACAGATATATAGGCCCTCGGTATCAGCAGATGACCATGACTGACTTAAGGACGGCGTACTCCACTACATTTAATTAGTGCACTTTACGGGAACTATAAGTGATTATATAAAACAAAGTAAACTGAAATACTGATAGCGCCGACACGCCAAATAAAAGCCCTACTGAACCATTTCTATTTAGAGAGAACCTAGGTGTTGATTGTCCCTCTCTTCTGTACCCACCCTACCATGACATTGCGTTCGAGTTCTTGCATTGTCCCTTGATCAATCCCTTACTAAGGTTTACCACATTTTATAAGATCCTGGCACGGATACTCGACAGACCATTTTTATGATTTTAAAGATTCATTTCAATTCAAAAAGATTCATATTTTAATATAATGTGAGACTTCAATTTCAATATTCATTACGTTGCAGTTGTAGAAACACAACAATTGACTTAGCTTCTAATTTGTGGGTAATATTTCCATAATCCTGATTATCATATAAGTTTAGTTATAAATTCATTATTTTAAAGCATGAAAAACATTAGGGTATAGATATATATATATATATATATATAAACGAGAGAATAAGAATCGAAATCGTAAACAAAAGCTAGATCAGACTGGGGTGCATTATACACACTGAGCAGACGGGTTTGAATCATTATACACTGTATGCATATCTACACTTTCAAGTTAATAGGCTCTTTTGACCAAACTACTTTTTGCTGTACATAATTACTCACTCCGGCGTTATTGTCTTACGCTGATCGTTGGGCCCAATGATGTCGTAGATGTTGACCGCAGCTGTTTAAAATATGGAAATCATAAATATATAATGCATACAATACAATTACGCTACAAACACCGTCGCATAGTCATCAGTCAGTTGTTTTGGTTTTCATAATACAGACAGAAATTTAATTGTTATGCTCTATCGCGAAAATTGAACCAAAAGGTAGCAAACGAAGACAATTTAGTGTGCATATGCACATATGTATGTAGGTATGTACGCGCGTAACATCAAAGAGGGGTGTTAATAAAGTTTCAGTTACATTACGTTAAACTGCTGATGTTTATGCGTTGGAACTTGATAATGAATTAAATGTAAATTGGACAAAACTCGATCCTGTGCTGCTGCTTTGTAGACTGTTGACCGCCTGAAGTTGTTTAGAGGTCAACAGGTGCGATGTATATGGTTCCTGGCCGTACTGACGAATCTTCCGCCAAGCCTGTATTTAGTTATTTATGTCTGAGCAGCACTAAATATTCTTGGCGATTAAGGCTGATCTGTTCCACTTGGATCTTTGGAGATTCCGACTTGGTGGCAATATAAGGTCCAGAAAAGATGAATTATGGTTGGAGTTGGAGAAACCTCGACAACTGTTCGCATAAGCCAGCTCCCAGGGTAGTCTTCTCGAGACTATACCGCGATGGGGCAGCTTAGGTACACCTCCCTGCAACATAGGTTATGTCAGCACGTGCACGGCACTAATATGAAAACATACCTCTTTTCCCAAATATATCTGCACTAAATTCTTGTCATTCACTGACCACTGAACTGTACGGCACTTGTAACTATATGCTTCCAGCATATATTTGTGGAAATATATATATTTTCCGGATAGCACTATATATATGTGTGTGCAATATGTATGTTGCTCGCACTCGGAAATTATCACGTCTTTACAGATCGATCAACTTTCTTATATTGTTCAAAGCAGTAATAGACGATGGACTGAGTAGCCAGTGCAGCAGAGCTTTTGAGCTTTTTACTAACTGTGCAATCGTATGATCCAGAACATTCGCAGCAGCATAAAACGATCGTCTAATGCACAGCATAGCTTAACTGTGCAATCGTACGCTTGCCGTCTATGCTTCCCACTGTCCGTCGCTTGTATGTGTTCGTGGGCGTTCGGACTTAAGAGCGGCTAAGGCTTTGATCCAACCTTAAGAGCGGCTAAAGCTTGATCGTTCGAAATATCACTAGGGGGTCTCACGAGACGAAAGAAGATAACCAATTCCCTATATTTTCTGCTGGCTACTACACATGTCCTACCTTTTCTGGTGAAATTGAAACTGAAGAGCGATTGCTAGTATTCCTTAAGTCTGCCTCTTGGCTTGCTCTACTCCTAACGTCTGCTGGTACATGCTGATAATTCGAAGCCTGCTCCACAAGTCCCGATCTCAATTGAAACGAACTCAGCTGATGGCTCAATGCTGTCTCTATATGGGCGGTTAGCTTCTCCAACAACGTCTTTTGTTGTGTGCCCATCATTGACCTTACCAAATTAACAATTTCACTCTTATCCATGGAGTTAGATGAATTCAGCGATTGGCTAGTTGGGTCTGTAGGGGTAGGATTTCCCTCCCTTTGCTTAGATCTCGTTACTATATTTGACTTGGGAATAGCGCCTCTGCCTCTACCTCGAAATCTACTTCCACTTGGCCCTGGCGCATCGAGGGGAATTCCTTCCGTGTTCGAATCTCCTACCTCTGCAAGGTCCGCGTTATTTAATTCCGTCGCCAAATCAACATTTCCCCGAACTAACAATTCTGTAGTGCATAGTCCGCGACAGGTTGGACAACTCGGTGAACTCTTAAGCCAATCGGTCAAACAGGAATGGTGAAATTGATGTTGACACGGTGTCGTGGCAACAATTGATCTTTCTCAAGTTTATCGTGGCAAATGCGACAATAGCCATGCTGATTTAATACAGTTTCAAAGCTATTATCCTTACTGGTCATATTTCCTCTTAATTTTTTTTTTTTTCTCTTCAATCAATTTTATATTTTCTGTCCTTTCCACAAATGCCAATGCTACATCGATGTGTAACTCCTCTCTTCTGCCTCTATGATTATTGAATTAAATGGATATTAAAGGTTCCTATTAGACTATGTTTGATACTCGTCGGGAACTCAAAGTTCCTCTAAGACCCGCCATTCCAAGTACCGAACAAGTCATGTTCCTATAAAGTTGAAAGTGGTCGTGCGTCTGGTTGGGTCGATCAATACAAAATCCTGCATTGCAATCGCACATTCCACAGCTCAGATACACGGCACTAACATCTTTATTCTACTAAAATATATTCTTCAGACATCTATACAGTTCACGCCGTCATTTCTTGGTAGACCAATCCCTACTCAGTCGAATTGAAATCTCCATTCCAAAAGCTGACTACACGTCTACACGATATACCGAATTTTCTAATTAACAGGCTAATGGATGTATTAACAGAGCTTAACCGTGAAGCACGAAGGTTACTCCAACCGTTCGGAATTATCCTCATCTGGAAATAATCGTATCTTTGCTACACTTTTACGATTATAACACGTCGTTTCGTCTTCGGGCCCCACGTTGGGCGCCATTTTATAATGTTATGGCTACGGGCTGGTTAAATCTTTTTGGCAATGCAGCCTCAGCAGGAAAGGGAATCGGGGTTAGTGCACTATACTGCGCTCTGGGCTCAGCTCGCCGGATGGGGTCGGGGTCTTTCCTATCCCTATACTTCCTTGTTCTCGCCATATTATAAAAATTTAAGTGCACTTACACAGAATCTACTTTGATCAAAACACAAAAAAAAACAAATGTACTTAATCCCCGGTCGGCATAGATGGCAAGAAGGAATCCGGTAGTCGCGTATTTAATTTAGTGATCCTAGGTGTAGGAGATCACTAGTTCCTCTATACCCTCCCTACCTTCGGCAATGCGTGGAACGATGTTGGCATGGCCCCTAACGTAACTACCGCGGCATTATTACACTCGATGTATCATTGGCATTATGTACTTAGACAGAATGGTGGTTATTTATTCCATATTCATGTTAATTCAAAATAGTTATATTAATCAAGATTCAAAAGATTCATATCTAACAAAAGGTTCATTAACTTAAGAATATAAAATACAATTCATAGCAAAACTGAGCCTTTTTACTCACGAAGGTCAACATTTCCATTCAATACAAAACTAATGATCATTACCAAATTCAAACACTTTCCTTGACGAGCTCGTTGGGCCCAATGAACTGCTTCAGGTAGCTGTGGAACAATATTAATTATATAAAAATAGTAAAGAATTAAAGAATGATATTTTGGCCGACATTGCCAGAGTTAATCAAGGCTTAACATTGAGTTAATTAGGAAAGGAACTTAAGACATAAGATAAAGAAATTAATTCTATAGGAAAGATATTCCTTAATATAAATGTATATGTTTACATTTAAAGTCAAATTTAATTGAAGTGCAAACACAAGAATGCAAGCAAAAGAAAAGAACAAGACAAAGCAAAGAGAATGTCGATGATCAAATTAATGCACGTTTATATGTGTGTGCATACGCACGCATATGTCCGAATTCTCTTCGAACGAAAGCTCGCTCTTGGCGTGTGAGTTATCACGCTCTCCCTTTTCATTACGCTGCACCGCTGCTATACCCTGCTATTTCGCGGGTATGTTCGTACTCACGAATCGATGATCACATGTTGTCCACGACACAGGTCACCCTAGATTCCGATTCCTGATCTGGTATTCACATTTTCTGCACAATTTCAGCTGACATAAATTTCCACTTTAATTCCTAGGCGTTGTCGATTCCGCATCAAGGATGTTGAGTGGTATCTCGCAAGATACGATCAGAGGGCATTCAAAAGTCGATGCAGATCGTCCGTACAACGGAGACGCTGGTAATTCGAAGCGGCCAAAAATAAGACACTGGAGGTTGCGTGGGGGGGGGTTTAGGCGTGAGAGCGCCAAAGCACGGCAGACCTCCAGTGACCAAGAGATTCTGTAATAGATTCGGAATTCAGTGAATGTACCAAACCTGCTTTCCTTTATAGTCACCTTCTTTTTTTTTTTTTTCTACGTAGCACTTTGCACTTTCACCACACAATATAGCTTGATCTTGCTTTTTAGTCGATTCTCCGCCGACTTGCAATTATGTAATTTGGTATGTATTATGTAATACAGGGACACGTGGACTTCCACTAGAGTTTGGCACTATTGGCACAGGCACAACCGAAGTGTTTTGGGAGAAAAATGGAATTGATCCGCGTGTTCACCGTCGCTGTCGGCTTAAGCGGCATAGACGAGCTTTAACGGGGCCCTTCCATGGAATTCGGTCTCGAGAGACGAAAAAGAACATTCGAGCAATTAAAGCTCCATATTCGAAGTAGCTGTTTTTAAAGCCTTGGTGTTCGAACTAATCAAGTTGGCGCGTGATTTGAATCTGCTTTATATCTGGGAAATTATTAGGGAATTTAATCTGGGTTTGCTTCACTGGCCACTACAAACCTCCGCAACTATATGGCACCTGCACTTATATAGAACCCTTCCCTATCCAGCACTGGCATGTATACTGAACCACCGCACCTATATAGCATCCACGCTCCAGGAAATGTGGCAGGATCGCACATCTTGGGCATAAGCACCAATATGGCAATATAGCCCCAAAAAAGTGGAACCTCCGCTAGTATATGGCATCTGCACTTATATAGAACCCTTCCCTATCCAGCACTGGCATGTATACTGAACCACCGCACCTATATAGCATCCACGCTCCAGGAAATGTGGCAGGATCGCATATTTTGGGCATAAGCACCAATATGGCAATATAGCTCCAAAAAAGTGGAACCTCCGCAACTATATGGCACCTGCACTTATATAGAACCCTTCCCTATCCAGCACTGGCATGTATACTGAACCGCCGCACTTATATAGCACCCACGCTCCAGGAAATGTGGCAGGATCGCATATTTTGGGCATAAGCACCAATATGGCAATATAGCCCCAAAAAAGTGGAACCTCCGCAACTATATGGCTTCTGCACTTATATAGAACCCTTCCCTATCCAGCAATGGCATGTATACTGAACCACCGCACCTATATAGCATCCACGCTCCAGGAAATGTGGCAGGATCGCACATCTTGGGCATAAGCACCAATATGGCAATATAGCCCCAAAAAAGTGGAACCTCCGCTAGTATATGGCACCTGCACTTATATAGAACCCTTCCCTATCCAGCACTGGCATGTATACTGAACCACCGCACCTATATAGCATCCACGCTCCAGGAAATGTGGCAGGATCGCATATTTTGGGCATAAGCACCAATATGGCAATATAGCTCCAAAAAAGTGGAACCTCCGCAACTATATGGCACCTGCACTTATATAGAACCCTTCCCTATCCAGCACTGGCATGTATACTGAACCGCCGCACTTATATAGCACCCACGCTCCAGGAAATGTGGCAGGATCGCATATTTTGGGCATAAGCACCAATATGGCAATATAGCCCCAAAAAAGTGGAACCTCCGCAACTATATGGCTTCTGCACTTATATAGAACCCTTCCCTATCCAGCACTGTCATGTATACTGAACCACCGCACCTATATAGCATCCACGCTCCAGGAAATGTGGCAGGATCGTATATTTTGGGCATAAGCACCAATATGGCAATATAGCCCCAAAAAAGTGGAACCTCCGCAACTATATGGCACCTGCACTTATATAGAACACTTCCCTATCCAGCACTGGCATGTATACTGAACCACCGCACCTATATAGCATCCACGCTCCAGGAAATTCGGCAGGATCGCACATCTTTGGCATAAGCACCAATATGGCAATATAGCCCCAAAAAAGTGCAACCTCCGCAACTATATGGCTTCTGCACTTATATAGAACCCTTCCCTATCCAGCACTGGCATGTATACTGAACCACCGCACCTATATAGCATCCACGCTCCAGGAAATGTGGCAGGATCGTATATTTTGGGCATAAGCACCAATATGGCAATATAGCCCCAAAAAAGTGGAACCTCCGCAACTATATGGCACCTGCACTTATATGGAACCCTTCCCTATCCAGCACTGGCATGTATACTGAACCACCGCACCTATATAGCATCCACGCTCCAGGAAATGCGGCAGGATCGCACATCTTTGGCATAAGCACCAATATGGCAATATAGCCCCAAAAAAGTGGAACCTCCGCAACTATATGGCTTCTGCACTTATATAGAACCCTTCCCTATCCAGCACTGGTATGTATACTGAACCACCGCACCTATATAGCATCCACGCTCCAGGAAATGTGGCAGGATCGCATATTTTGGGCATAAGCACCAATATGGCAATATAGCCCCAAAAAAGTGGAACCTCCGCAACTATATGGCACCTGCACTTATATAGAACCCTTCCCTATCCAGCACTGGCATGTATACTGAACCGCCGCACCTATATAGCATCCACGCTCCAGGAAATGTGACAGGATCGCATATTTTGGGCATGAGCACCAATATGGCAATATAGCCCCAAAAAAGTGGAACCTCCGCAACTATATGGCACCTGCACTTATATAGAACCCTTCCCTATCCAGCACTGGCATGTATACTGAACCACCGCACCTATATAGCCCCCACGCTCCAGGAACTGTGGCAGGGTCGCACATCTTGGGCATAAGCACCAATATGGCAATATAGCCCCAAAAAAGTGGAACCTCCGCAACTATATGGCACATGCACTTATATAGAACCCTTCCCTATCCAGCAATGGCATGTATACTGAACCACCGCACCTATATAGCATCCACGCTCCAGGAAATGTGGCAGGATCGCACATCTTGGACATAAGCACCAATATGGCAATATAGCCCCAAAAAAGTGGAACCTCCGCTAGTATATGGCACCTGCACTTATATAGAACCCTTCCCTATCCAGCACTGGCATGTATACTGAACCACCGCACCTATATAGCATCCACGCTCCAGGAAATGTGGCAGGATCGCACATCTTGGGCATAAGCACCAATATGGCAATATAGCCCCAAAAAAGTGGAACCTCCGCAACTATTTGGCACCTGCACTTATATAGAACCCTTCCCTATCCAGCACTGGCATGTATACTGAACCACCGCACCTATATAGCACCCACGCTCCAGGAAATGTGGCAGGATCGCACATCTTGGGCATAAGCACCAATATGGCAATATAGCCCCAAAAAAGTGGAACCTCCGCAACTATATGGCTTCTGCACTTATATAGAACCCTTCCCTATCCAGCACTGGCATGTATACTGAACCACCGCACCTATATAGCATCCACGCTCCAGGAAATGTGGCAGGATCGCATATTTTGGGCATAAGCACCAATATGGCAATATAGCCCCAAAAAAGTGGAACCTCCGCAACTATATGGCACCTGCACTTATATAGAACCCTTCCCTATCCAGCACTGGCATGTATACTGAACCACCGCACCTATATAGCACCCACGCTCCAGGAAATGTGGCAGGATCGCACATCTTGGGCATAAGCACCAATATGGCAATATAGCCCCAAAAAAGTGGAACGTCCGCAACTATATGGCACCTGCACTTATATAGAACACTTCCCTATCCAGCACTGGCATGTATACTGAACCACCGCACCTATATAGCATACACGCTGCAGGAAATGTTTCAGGATCGCACATCTTTGGCATAAGCACCAATATGGCAATATAGCCCCAAAAAAGTGGAACCTCCGCAACTATATGGCACCTGCACTTATATAGAACACTTCCCTATCCAGCACTGGCATGTATTCTGAACCACCGCACCTATATAGCACCCACGCTCTAGGAAATTTGGCAGGATCGCATATTTTGGGCATAAGCACCAATATGGCAATATAGACCCAAAAAAGTGGAACCTCCGCAACTATATGGCACCTGCACTTATATACAACCCTTCCCTATCCAGCACTGGCATGTATACTGAACCACCGCACCTATATAGCATCCACGCTCCAGGAAATGTGGCAGGATCGCATATTTTGGGCATAAGCACCAATATGGCAATATAGCCCTAAAAAAGTGTAACCTCCGAAATTATATGACACCTGCACTTATATAGAAACCGTCCGTATACAGCACTTGCATGTATATTGAACCACCGCACCTCTATAGCACCCACGCTCTAGGAAATTTGGCAGGATCGCATATTTTGGGCATAAGCACCAATATGGCAATATAGCCCCAAAAAAGTGGAACCTCCGCAACTATATGGCACCTGCACTTATATAGAACCCTTCCCTATCCAGCACTGGCATGTATACTGAACCACCGCACCTATATAGCACCCACGCTCTAGGAAATTTGGCAGGATCGCATATTTTGGGCATAAGCACCAATATGGCAATATAGCCCCAAAAAAGTGGAACCTCCGCAACTATATGGCACCTGCACTTATATAGAACCCTTCCCTATCCAGCACTGGCATGTATACTGAACCACCGCACCTATATAGCCCCCACGCTCCAGGAAATGTGGCAGGATCGCACATCTTGGGCACTAGCACCAATATGGCACTCTAGCCTCAAAAAAGTGGAACTCCGCAACTATATGGCACCTGCACTTATATAGAACCCTTCCCTATCCAGCACTGGCATGTATACTGAACCACCGCACCTATATAGCATCCACGCTCCAGGAAATGTGGCAGGATCGCATATTTTGGGCATAAGCACCAATATGGCAATATAGCCCCAAAAAAGTGGAACCTCCGCAACTATATGGCACCTGCACTTATATAGAACCCGTCCCTATACAGCACTTGCATGTATATAGAATCACCGCACCTATATATCACCCACGCTCCAGGAAATTTGGCAGGATCGCATATTTTGGGCATAAGCACCAATATGGCAATATAGCCCCAAAAAAGTGGAACCTCCGCAACTATATGGCACCTGCACTTATATAGAACCCTTCCCTATCCAGCACTGGCATGTATACTGAACCGCCGCACCTATATAGCCTCCACGCTCCAGGAAATGTGACAGGATCGCATATTTTGGGCATAAGCACCAATATGGCAATATAGCCCCAAAAAAGTGGAACCTCCGCTAGTATATGGCACCTGCACTTATATAGAACCCTTCCCTATCCAGCACTGGCATGTATACTGAACCACCGCACCTATATAGCATCCACGCTCCAGGAAATGTGGCAGGATCGCATATTTTGGGCATAAGCACCAATATGGCAATATAGCCCCAAAAAAGTGGAACCTCCGCAACTATATGGCACCTGCACTTATATAGAACCCTTCCCTATCCAGCACTGGCATGTATACTGAACCACCGCACCTATATAGCACCCACGCTCTAGGAAATTTGGCAGGATCGCATATTTTGGGCATAAGCACCAATATGGCAATATAGCCCTAAAAAAGTGGAACCTCCGCAACTATATGACACCTGCACTTATATAGAAACCTTCCCTATACAGCACTTGCATGTTTATTGAATCACCGCAACGATCTGGAACCCACGCTCTAGGAAATGTGGCAGGATCGCATATTTTGGGCATAAGCACCAATATGGCAATATAGCCCCAAAAAGTGGAACCTCCGCAACTATATGGCACCTGCACTTATATAGAACC
Source organism: Drosophila persimilis (assembly GCF_003286085.1). NCBI lineage: Eukaryota > Metazoa > Arthropoda > Insecta > Diptera > Drosophilidae > Drosophila > Drosophila persimilis. The sequence goes on from NW_020825506.1 coordinate 49,758, forward strand.
CTTCCCTATCCAGCACTGTCATGTATACTGAACCACCGCACCTATATAGCCCCCACGCTCCAGGAAATGTGGCAGGATCGCATATTTTGGGCATAAGCACCAATATGGCAATATAGCCCCAAAAAAGTGGAACCTCCGCAACTATATGGCACCTGCACTTATATAGAACCCTTCACTATCCAGCACTGGCATGTATACTGAACCACCGCACCTATATAGCCCCCACGCTCCAGGAAATGTGGCAGGATCGCACATCTTGGGCACTAGCACCAATATGGCACTCTAGCCCATAAAAAAGTGGAACCTCCGCAACTATATGGCACCTGCACTTATATAGAACCCTTCCCTATCCAGCACTGGCATGTATACTGAACCACCGCACCTATATAGCATCCACGCTCCAGGAAATGTGGCAGGATCGCATATTTTGGGCATAAGCACCAATATGGCAATATAGCCCCAAAAAAGTGGAACCTCCGCAACTATATGGCACCTGCACTTATATAGAACCCTTCCCTATCCAGCACTGGCATGTATACTGAACCACCGCACCTATATAGCACCCACGCTCCAGGAAATGTGGCAGGATCGCACATCTTGGGCATAAGCACCAATATGGCAATATAGCCCCAAAAAAGTGGAACCTCCGCAACTATATGGCACCTGCACTTATATAGAACCCTTCCCTATCCAGCACTGGCATGTATACTGAACCACCGCACCTATATAGCATCCACGCTCCAGGAAATGTGGCAGGATCGCATATTTGGGCATAAGCACCAATATGGCAATATAGCCCCAAAAAAGTGGAACCTCCGCAACTATATGGCACCTGCACTTATATAGAACCCTTCCCTATCCAGCACTGGCATGTATACTGAACCACCGCACCTATATAGCATCCACGCTCCAGGAAATGTGGCAGGATCGCATATTTTGGGCATAAGCACCAATATGGCAATATAGCCCCAAAAAAGTGGAACCTCCGCAACTATATGGCTACTGCACTTATATAGAACCCTTCCCTATCCAGCACTGGCATGTATACTGAACCACCGCACCTATATAGCATCCACGCTCCAGGAAATGTGGCAGGATCGCATATTTTGGGCATAAGCACCAATATGGCAATATAGCCCCAAAAAAGTGGAACCTCCGCAACTATATGGCACCTGCACTTATATAGAACCCTTCCCTATCCAGCACTGGCATGTATACTGAACCACCGCACCTATATAGCATCCACGCTCCAGGAAATGTGACAGGATCGCATATTTTGGGCATGAGCACCAATATGGCAATATAGCCCCAAAAAAGTGGAACCTCCGCAACTATATGGCACCTGCACTTATATAGAACCCTTCCCTATCCAGCACTGGCATGTATACTGAACCACCGCACCTATATAGCCCCCACGCTCCAGGAACTGTGGCAGGATCGCACATCTTGGGCATAAGCACCAATATGGCAATATAGCCCCAAAAAAGTGGAACCTCCGCAACTATATGGCACCTGCACTTATATAGAACCCTTCCCTATCCAGCACTGGCATGTATACTGAACCACCGCACCTATATAGCATCCACGCTCCAGGAAATGTGGCAGGATCGCACATCTTGGACATAAGCACCAATATGGCAATATAGCCCCAAAAAAGTGGAACCTCCGCTAACTATATGGCACCTGCACTTATATAGAACCCTTCCCTATCCAGCACTGGCATGTATACTGAACCACCGCACCTATATAGCATCCACGCTCCAGGAAATGTGGCAGGATCGCACATCTTGGGCATAAGCACCAATATGGCAATATAGCCCCAAAAAAGTGGAACCTCCGCAACTATATGGCACCTGCACTTATATAGAACCCTTCCCTATCCAGCACTGGCATGTATACTGAACCACCGCACCTATATAGCACCCACGCTCCAGGAAATGTGGCAGGATCGCACATCTTGGGCATAAGCACCAATATGGCAATATAGCCCCAAAAAAGTGGAACCTCCGCAACTATATGGCTACCTGCACTTATATAGAACCCTTCCCTATCCAGCACTGGCATGTATACTGAACCACCGCACCTATATAGCATCCACGCTCCAGGAAATGTGGCAGGATCGCATATTTTGGGCATAAGCACCAATATGGCAATATAGCCCCAAAAAAGTGGAACCTCCGCAACTATATGGCACCTGCACTTATATAGAACCCTTCCCTATCCAGCACTGGCATGTATACTGAACCACCGCACCTATATAGCACCCACGCTCCAGGAAATGTGGCAGGATCGCACATCTTGGGCATAAGCACCAATATGGCAATATAGCCCCAAAAAAGTGGAACCTCCGCAACTATATGGCACCTGCACTTATATAGAACCCTTCCCTATCCAGCACTGGCATGTATACTGAACCACCGCACCTATATAGCATCCACGCTCCAGGAAATGTGGCAGGATCGCACATCTTTGGGCATAAGCACCAATATGGCAATATAGCCCCAAAAAAGTGGAACCTCCGCAACTATATGGCACCTGCACTTATATAGAACCCTTCCCTATCCAGCACTGGCATGTATACTGAACCACCGCACCTATATAGCACCCACGCTCTAGGAAATTTGGCAGGATCGCATATTTTGGGCATAAGCACCAATATGGCAATATAGCCCCAAAAAAGTGGAACCTCCGCAACTATATGGCACCTGCACTTATATAGAACCCTTCCCTATCCAGCACTGGCATGTATACTGAACCACCGCACCTATATAGCATCCACGCTCCAGGAAATGTGGCAGGATCGCATATTTTGGGCATAAGCACCAATATGGCAATATAGCCCCTAAAAAAGTGGAACCTCCGCAACTATATGGCACCTGCACTTATATAGAACCCTTCCCTATCCAGCACTGGCATGTATACTGAACCACCGCACCTATATAGCACCCACGCTCCTAGGAAATGTGGCAGGATCGCATATTTTGGGCATAAGCACCAATATGGCAATATAGCCCCAAAAAAGTGGAACCTCCGCAACTATATGGCACCTGCACTTATATAGAACCCTTCCCTATCCAGCACTGGCATGTATACTGAACCACCGCACCTATATAGCACCCACGCTCTAGGAAATGTGGCAGGATCGCATATTTTGGGCATAAGCACCAATATGGCAATATAGCCCCAAAAAAGTGGAACCTCCGCAACTATATGGCACCTGCACTTATATAGAACCCTTCCCTATCCAGCACTGGCATGTATACTGAACCACCGCACCTATATAGCCCCCACGCTCCAGGAAATGTGGCAGGATCGCACATCTTTGGCACTAGCACCAATATGGCACTCTAGCCTCAAAAAAGTGGAACCTCCGCAACTATATGGCACCTGCACTTATATAGAACCCTTCCCTATCCAGCACTGGCATGTATACTGAACCACCGCACCTATATAGCATCCACGCTCCAGGAAATGTGGCAGGATCGCATATTTTGGGCATAAGCACCAATATGGCAATATAGCCCCAAAAAAGTGGAACCTCCGCAACTATATGGCACCTGCACTTATATAGAACCCGTCCCTATACAGCACTTGCATGTATATTGAATCACCGCACCTATATATCACCCACGCTCCAGGAAATTTGGCAGGATCGCATATTTTGGGCATAAGCACCAATATGGCAATATAGCCCCAAAAAAGTGGAACCTCCGCAACTATATGGCACCTGCACTTATATAGAACCCTTCCCTATCCAGCACTGGCATGTATACTGAACCACCGCACCTATATAGCATCCACGCTCCAGGAAATGTGGCAGGATCGCATATTTTGGGCATAAGCACCAATATGGCAATATAGCCCCAAAAAAGTGGAACCTCCGCAACTATATGGCACCTGCACTTATATAGAACCCTTCCCTATCCAGCACTGGCATGTATACTGAACCACCGCACCTATATAGCATCCACGCTCCAGGAAATGTGGCAGGATCGCATATTTTGGGCATAAGCACCAATATGGCAATATAGCCCCAAAAAAGTGGAACCTCCGCAACTATATGGCACCTGCACTTATATAGAACCCTTCCCTATCCAGCACTGGCATGTATACTGAACCACCGCACCTATATAGCACCCACGCTCCAGGAAATGTGGCAGGATCGCATATTTTGGGCATAAGCACCAATATGGCAATATAGCCCCAAAAAAGTGGAACCTCCGCAACTATATGGCACCTGCACTTATATAGAACCCTTCCCTATCCAGCACTGGCATGTATACTGAACCACCGCACCTATATAGCATCCCACGCTCCAGGAAATGTGGCAGGATCGCATATTTTGGGCATAAGCACCAATATGGCAATATAGCCCCAAAAAAGTGGAACCTCCGCAACTATATGGCACCTGCACTTATATAGAACCCTTCCCTATCCAGCACTGGCATGTATACTGAACCACCGCACCTATATAGCACCCACGCTCCAGGAAATGTGGCAGGATCGCATATTTTGGGCATAAGCACCAATATGGCAATATAGCCCCAAAAAAGTGGAACCTCCGCAACTATATGGCACCTGCACTTATATAGAACCCTTCCCTATCCAGCACTGGCATGTATACTGAACCACCGCACCTATATAGCCCCCACGCTCCAGGAAATGTGGCAGGATCGCACATCTTGGGCACTAGCACCAATATGGCAATATAGCCCCAAAAAAGTGGAACCTCCGCAACTATATGGCACCTGCACTTATATAGAACCCTTCCCTATCCAGCACTGGCATGTATACTGAACCACCGCACCTATATAGCACCCACGCTCTAGGAAATGTGGCAGGATCGCATATTTTGGGCATAAGCACCAATATGGCAATATAGCCCTAAAAAAGTGGAACCTCCGCAACTATATGACACCTGCACTTATATAGAAACCTTCCCTATACAGCACTTGCATGTATATTGAATCACCGCAACGATCTGGAACCCACGCTCTAGGAAATGTGGCAGGATCGCATATTTTGGGCATAAGCACCAATATGGCAATATAGCCCCAAAAAAGTGGAACCTCCGCAACTATATGGCACCTGCACTTATATAGAACCCTTCCCTATCCAGCACTGTCATGTATACTGAACCACCGCACCTATATAGCCCCCACGCTCCAGGAAATGTGGCAGGATCGCACATCTTGGTCACTAGCACCAATATGGCACTCTAGCCCATAAAAAAGTGGAACCTCCGCAACTATATGGCACCTGCACTTATATAGAACCCTTCCCTATCCAGCACTGGCATGTATACTGAACCACCGCACCTATATAGCACCCACGCTCCAGGAAATGTGGCAGGATCGCATATTTTGGGCACTAAGCACCAATATGGCAATATAGCCCCAAAAAAGTGGAACCTCCGCAACTATATGGCTTCTGCACTTATATAGAAACCCTTCCCTATCCAGCACTGGCATGTATACTGAACCACCGCACCTATATAGCACCCACGCTCCAGGAAATGTGGCAGGATCGCATATTTTGGGCATAAGCACCAATATGGCAATATAGCCCCAAAAAAGTGGAACCTCCGCAACTATATGGCACCTGCACTTATATAGAACCCTTCCCTATCCAGCACTGGCATGTATACTGAACCACCGCACCTATATAGCATCCACACTCCAGGAAATGTGGCAGGATCGCACATCTTTGGCATAAGCACCAATATGGCAATATAGCCCCAAAAAAGTGGAACCTCCGCAACTATATGGCACCTGCACTAATATAGAACCCTTCCCTATCCAGCACTAGCATGTATACTGAACCACCGCACCTATATAGCCCCCACGCTCCAGGAAATGTGGCAGGATCGCACATCTTGGGCACTAGCACCAATATGGCACTCTAGCCCATAAAAAAGTGGAACCTCCGCAACTATATAGCACCTGCACTTATATAGAACCCTTCCCTATCCAGCACTGGCATGTATACTGAACCACCGCAACTATATAGCATACACACTCCAGGAAATGTGGCAGGATCGCATATTTTGGGCATAATCACCAATATGGCAATATAGCCCCAAAAAAGTGGAACCTCCGCAACTATATGGCTTCTGCACTTATATAGAACCCTTCCCTATCCAGCACTGGCATGTATACTGAACCACCGGCACCTCTATAGCCCCCACGCTCCAGGAAATGTATCAGGATCGCACATCTTTGGCACTAGCACCAATATGGCACTCTAGCCCATAAAAAAGTGGAACCTCCGCAACTATATGGCACCTGCACTTATATAGAACCCTTCCCTATCCAGCACTGGCATGTATACTGAATCCACCGCACCTATATAGCACCCACGCTCCAGGAAATGTGGCAGGATCGCAATATTTGGGCATAAGCACCAATATGGCACTATAGCCCTCAAAAAAGTGGAACCTCCGCAACTATATGGCACCTGCACTTATATAGAACCCTTCCCTATCCAGCACTGGCATGTATACTGAACCACCGCACCTATATAGCACCCACGCTCCAGGAAATGTGGCAGGATCGCATATGTTTGGGCATAAGCACCAATATGGCAATATAGCCCCTAAAAAAGTGGAACCTCCGCAACTATATGGCACCTGCACTTATATAGAAACCCTTCCCTATCCAGCACTGGCATGTATACTTGAATCACCGCACCTATATGGAACCCACGCTCTAGGAAAATGTGGCAGGATCGCATATTTTGGGCATAAGCACCAATATGGCAATATAGCCCCAAAAAAGTGGAAGCCTCCGCCACTATATGGCACCTGCACTTATATAGAACCCTTCCCTATCCAGCACTGGCATGTATACTGAACCACCGCACCTATATAGCCCCCACGCTCCAGGAAATGTGGCAGGATCGCACATCTTGGGCACTAGCACCAATATGGCAATATAGCCCCAAAAAAGTGGAACCTCCGCAACTATATGGCTTCTGCACTTATATAGAACCCTTCCCTATCCAGCACTGGCATGTATACTGAACCACCGCAACTATGTAGCATACACAGCTCCAGGAAATGTGGCAGGATCGCATATTTTGGGCATAAGCACCAATATGGCAATATAGCCCCAAAAAGGTGGAACCTCCGCAACTATATGGCTTCTGCACTTATATAGAACCCTTCCCTATCCAGCACTGGCATGTATACTGAACCACCGCACCTATGTAGCATACACACTCCAGGAAATGTGGCAGGATCGCATATTTTGGGCATAAGCACCAATATGGCAATATAGCCCCAAAAAAGTGGAACCTCCGCAACTATATGGCACCTGCACTTATATAGAACCCTTCCCTATCCAGCACTGGCATGTATACTGAACCACCGCACCTATATGGCACCCACGCTCTAGGAAATTTGGCAGGATCGCATATTTTGGGCACTAGCACCAATATGGCACTCTAGCCAATAAAAAAGTGGAACCTCCGAAACTATATGGCACCTGCAATTATATAGAACCCTTCCCTATCCAGCACTGGCATGTATACTGAACCACCGCACCTATATAGCATCCACGCTCCAGGAAATGTGGCAGGATCGCATATTTTGGGCATAAGCACCAATATGGCAATATAGCCCTAAAAAAGTGGAACCTCCGCAACTATATGACACCTGCACTTATATAGAAACCTTCCCTATACAGCACTTGCATGTTTATTGAATCACCGCAACGATCTGGAACCCACGCTCTAGGAAATGTGGCAGGATCGCATATTTTGGGCATAAGCACCAATATGGCAATATAGCCCCAAAAAAGTGGAACCTCCGCAACTATATGGCACCTGCACTTATATAGAACCCTTCCCTATCCAGCACTGTCATGTATACTGAACCACCGCACCTATATAGCCCCCACGCTCCAGGAAATGTGGCAGGATCGCACATCTTGGTCACTAGCACCAATATGGCACTCTAGCCCATAAAAAAGTGGAACCTCCGCAACTATATGGCACCTGCACTTATATAGAACCCTTCCCTATCCAGCACTGGCATGTATACTGAACCACCGCACCTATATAGCACCCACGCTCCAGGAAATGTGGCAGGATCGCATATTTTGGGCATAAGCACCAATATGGCAATATAGCCCCAAAAAAGTGGAACCTCCGCAACTATATGGCTTCTGCACTTATATAGAACCCTTCCCTATCCAGCACTGGCATGTATACTGAACCACCGCACCTATATAGCACCCACGCTCCAGGAAATGTGGCAGGATCGCATATTTTGGGCATAAGCACCAATATGGCAATATAGCCCCAAAAAAGTGGAACCTCCGCAACTATATGGCACCTGCACTTATATAGAACCCTTCCCTATCCAGCACTGGCATGTATACTGAACCACCGCACCTATATAGCCCCCACGCTCCAGGAAATGTGGCAGGATCGCACATCTTGGGCACTAGCACCAATATGGCAATATAGCCCATAAAAAAGTGGAACCTCCGCAACTATATGGCACCTGCACTTATATAGAACCCTTCCCTATCCAGCACTGGCATGTATACTGAACCACCGCACCTATATAGCATACACAGCTCCAGGAAATGTGGCAGGATCGCATATTTTGGGCATAAGCACCAATATGGCAATATAGCCCCAAAAAAGTGGAACCTCCGCAACTATATGGCTTCCTGCACTTATATAGAACCCTTCCCTATCCAGCACTGGCATGTATACTGAACCACCGCACCTATATAGCACCCACGCTCCAGGAAATGTGGCAGGATCGCACATCTTTGGCACTAGCACCAATATGGCACTCTAGCCCCAAAAAAGTGGAACCTCCGCAACTATATGGCTTCTGCACTTATATAGAACCCTTCCCTATCCAGCACTGGCATGTATACTGAACCACCGCACCTATATAGCATCCACGCTCCAGGAAATGTGGCAGGATCGCATATTTTGGGCATAAGCACCAATATGGCAATATAGCCCCAAAAAAGTGGAACCTCCGCAACTATATGGCTTCTGCACTTATATAGAAACCTTCCCTATACAGCACTTGCATGTATATTGAATCACCGCAACGATCTGGAACCCACGCTCTAGGAAAAGTGGCAGGATCGCATATTTTGGGCATAAGCCCCAATATGGCAATATAGCCCCAAAAAAGTGGAGCCTCCGCCACTATATGGCACCTGCACTTATATAGAACCCTTCCCTATCCAGCACTGGCATGTATACTGAACCACCGCACCTATATAGCCCCCACGCTCCAGGAAATGTGGCAGGATCGCACATCTTGGGCACTAGCACCAATATGGCAATATAGCCCCAAAAAAGTGGAACCTCCGCAACTATATGGCACCTGCACTTATATAGAACCCTTCCCTATCCAGCACTGTCATGTATACTGAACCACCGCACCTATATAGCCCCCACGCTCCAGGAAATGTGGCAGGATCGCACATCTTGGTCACTAGCACCAATATGGCACTATAGCCCATAAAAAGTGGAACCTCCGCAACTATATGGCACCTGCACTTATATAGAACCCTTCCCTATCCAGCACTGGCATGTATACTGAACCACCGCACCTATATAGCACCCACGCTCCAGGAAATGTGGCAGGATCGCATATTTTGGGCATAAGCACCAATATGGCAATATAGCCCCAAAAAAGTGGAACCTCCGCAACTATATGGCTTCTGCACTTATATAGAACCCTTCCCTATCCAGCACTGGCATGTATACTGAACCACCGCACCTATATAGCACCCACGCTCCAGGAAATGTGGCAGGATCGCATATTTTGGGCATAAGCACCAATATGGCAATATAGCCCCAAAAAAGTGGAACCTCCGCAACTATATGGCACCTGAACTAATATATAACACTTCCCTACCCAGCACTAGCATGTATACTGAACCACCGCACCTATATAGCCCCCACGCTCCAGGAAATGTGGCAGGATCGCACATCTTGGGCACTAGCACCAATATGGCACTCAAGCCCATAAAAAGTGGAACCTCCGCAACTATATAGCACCTGCACTTATATAGAACCCATCCCTATCCAGCACTGGCATGTATACTGAACCACCGCAACTATATAGCATACACACTCCAGGAAATGTGGCAGGATCGCATATTTTGGGCATAAGCACCAATATGGCAATATAGCCCCAAAAAAGTGGAACCTCCGCAACTATATGGTTCTGCACTTATATAGAACCCTTCCCTATCCAGCACTGGCATGTATACTGAACCACCGGACCTCTATAGCCCCCACGCTCCAGGAAATGTATCAGGATCGCACATCTTTGGCACTAGCACCAATATGGCACTCTAGCCCCAAAAAAGTGTAACCTCCGCAACTATATGGCTTCTGCACTTATATAGAACCCTTCCCTATCCAGCACTGGCATGTATACTGAACCACCGCACCTATATAGCACCCACGCTCTAGGAAATTTGGCAGGATCGCATTGTTTGGGCATAAGCACCAATATGGCAATATAGCCCATAAAAAAGTGGAACCTCCGAAATTATATGACACCTGCACTTATATAGAAACCTTCCCTATACAGCACTTGCATGTATATTGAATCACCGCAACGATCTGGAACCCACGCTCTAGGAAAAGTGGCAGGATCGCATATTTTGGGCATAAGCCCCAATATGGCAATATAGCCCCAAAAAAGTGGAGCCTCCGCCACTATATGGCACCTGCACTTATATAGAACCCTTCCCTATCCAGCACTGGCATGTATACTGAACCACCGCACCTATATAGCCCCCACGCTCCAGGAAATGTGGCAGGATCGCACATCTTGGGCACTAGCACCAATATGGCAATATAGCCCCAAAAAAGTGGAACCTCCGCAACTATATGGCTTCTGCACTTATATAGAACCCTTCCCTATCCAGCACTGGCATGTATACTGAACCACCTCAACTATATAGCATACACACTCCAGGAAATGTGGCAGGATCGCATATTTTGGGCATAAGCACCAATATGGCAATATAGCCCCAAAAAGGTGGAACCTCCGCAACTATATGGCTTCTGCACTTATATAGAACCCTTCCCTATCCAGCACTGGCATGTATACTGAACCACCGCAACTATGTAGCATACACACTCCAGGAAATGTGGCAGGATCGCATATTTTGGGCATAAGCACCAATATGGCAATATAGCCCCAAAAAAGTGGAACCTCCGCAACTATATGGCACCTGCACTTATATAGAACCCTTCCCTATCCAGCACTGGCATGTATACTGAACCACCGCACCTATATGGCACCCACGCTCTAGGAAATTTGGCAGGATCGCATATTTTGGGCACTAGCACCAATATGGCACTCTAGCCAATAAAAAAGTGGAACCTCCGAAACTATATGGCACCTGCAATTATATAGAACCCTTCCCTATCCAGCACTGGCATGTATACTGAACCACCGCACCTATATAGCATCCACGCTCCAGGAAATGTGGCAGGATCGCATATTTTGGGCATAAGCACCAATATGGCAATATAGCCCTAAAAAAGTGGAACCTCCGCAACTATATGACACCTGCACTTATATAGAAACCTTCCCTATACAGCACTTGCATGTTATTGAATCACCGCAACGATCTGGAACCCACGCTCTAGGAAATGTGGCAGGATCGCATATTTTGGGCATAAGCACCAATATGGCAATATAGCCCCAAAAAAGTGGAACCTCCGCAACTATATGGCACCTGCACTTATATAGAACCCTTCCCTATCCAGCACTGTCATGTATACTGAACCACCGCACCTATATAGCCCCCACGCTCCAGGAAATGTGGCAGGATCGCACATCTTGGTCACTAGCACCAATATGGCACTCTAGCCCATAAAAAAGTGGAACCTCCGCAACTATATGGCACCTGCACTTATATAGAACCCTTCCCTATCCAGCACTGGCATGTATACTGAACCACCGCACCTATATAGCACCCACGCTCCAGGAAATGTGGCAGGATCGCATATTTTGGGCATAAGCACCAATATGGCAATATAGCCCCAAAAAAGTGGAACCTCCGCAACTATATGGCTTCTGCACTTATATAGAACCCTTCCCTATCCAGCACTGGCATGTATACTGAACCACCGCACCTATATAGCACCCACGCTCCAGGAAATGTGGCAGGATCGCATATTTTGGGCATAAGCACCAATATGGCAATATAGCCCCAAAAAAGTGGAACCTCCGCAACTATATGGCACCTGAACTAATATATAACACTTCCCTACCCAGCACTAGCATGTATACTGAACCACCGCACCTATATAGCCCCCACGCTCCAGGAAATGTGGCAGGATCGCACATCTTGGGCACTAGCACCAATATGGCACTCAAGCCCATAAAAAAGTGGAACCTCCGCAACTATATAGCACCTGCACTTATATAGAACCCATCCCTATCCAGCACTGGCATGTATACTGAACCACCGCAACTATATAGCATACACACTCCAGGAAATGTGGCAGGATCGCATATTTTGGGCATAAGCACCAATATGGCAATATAGCCCCAAAAAAGTGGAACATCCGCAACTATATGGCTTCTGCACTTATATAGAACCCTTCCCTATCCAGCACTGGCATGTATACTGAACCACCGGACCTCTATAGCCCCCACGCTCCAGGAAATGTATCAGGATCGCACATCTTTGGCACTAGCACCAATATGGCACTCTAGCCCCAAAAAAGTGGAACCTCCGCAACTATATGGCTTCTGCACTTATATAGAACCCTTCCCTATCCAGCACTGGCATGTATACTGAACCACCGCACCTATATAGCATCCACGCTCCAGGAAATGTGGCAGGATCGCATATTTTGGGCATAAGCACCAATATGGCAATATAGCCCCAAAAAAGTGGAACCTCCGCAACTATATGGCTACTGCACTTATATAGAACCCTTCCCTATACAGCACTTGCATGTTTATTGAATCACCGCAACGATCTGGAACCCACGCTCTAGGAAATGTGGCAGGATCGCATATTTTGGGCATAAGCACCAATATGGCAATATAGCCCCAAAAAAGTGGAACCTCCGCAACTATATGGCTTCTGCACTTATATAGAACCCTTCCCTATCCAGCACTGGCATGTATACTGAATCACCGCACCCATATATCACCCACGCTCCAGGAAATGTGGCAAGATCGCACATCTTGGGCACTAGCAACAATACGGCACTATAGCCTCAAAAAAGTGGAACCTCCGCAACTATATGGCACCTTCACTTATATAGAACCCTTCCCTATCCAGCACTGGCATGTATACTGAACCACCGCACCTATATAGCACCCACGCTCTAGGAAATTTGGCAGGATCGCATATTTTGGGCATAAGCTCCAATATGGCAATATAGCCCTAAAAAAGTGGAACCTCCGAAATTATATGACACCTGCACTTATATAGAACCCTTCCCTATCCAGCACTGGCATGTATACTGAACCACCGCACCTATATAGCCCCCACGCTCCAGAAAATGTGGCAGGATCGCACATCTTGGGCACTAGCACCAATATGGCAATATAGCCCCAAAAAAGTGGAACCTCCGCAACTATATGGCTTCTGCACTTATATAGAACCCTTCCCTATCCAGCACTGGCATGTGTACTGAACCACCGCACCTATATAGCATCCACGCTCCAGGAAATGTGGCAGGATCGCATATTTTGGGCATAAGCACCAATATGGCAATATTGCCCCAAAAAAGTGGAACCTCCGCAACTATATGGCTTCTGCACTTATATAGAACCCTTCCCTATCCAGCACTGGCATGTATACTGAACCACCGCAACTATATAGCATACACACTCCAGGAAATGTGGCAGGATCGCACATCTTGGGCATAAGCACCAATATGGCAATATAGCCCCAAAAAAGTGGAACGTCCGCAACTATATGGCACCTGCACTTATATAGAACCCTTCCCTATCCAGCACTGGCATGTATACTGAACCACCGCACCTATATAGCCCCCACGCTCCAGGAAATGTGGCAGGATCGCACATCTTGGGCACTAGCACCAATATGGCAATATAGCCCCAAAAAAGTGGAACCTCCGCAACTATATGGCTTCTGCACTTATATAGAACCCTTCCCTATCCAGCACTGGCATGTATACTGAACCACCGCACCTATATAGCATCCACGCTCCAGGAAATGTGGCAGGATCGCATATTTTGGGCATAAGCACCAATATGGCAATATAGCCCCAAAAAAGTGGAACCTCCGCAACTATATGGCTTCTGCACTTATATAGAACCCTTCCCTATCCAGCACTGGCATGTATACTGAACCACCGCAACTATATAGCATACACACTCCAGGAAATGTGGCAGGACCGCATATTTTGGGCATAAGCACCAATATGGCAATATAGCCCCAAAAAAGTGGAACCTCCGCAACTATATGGCACCTGCACTTATATAGAACCCTTCCCTATCCAGCACTGGCATGTATACTGAACTATCGCACCTATATGGCACCCACGCTCTAGGAAATTTGGCAGGATCGCATATTTTGGGCACTAGCACCAATATGGCACTCTAGCCCATAAAAAAGTGTAACCTCCGCAACTATATGGAACCTGCACTTATATAGAACCCTTCCCTATCCAGCACTGGCATGTATACTGAACCACCGCACCTATATAGCATCCACGCTCCAGGAAATGTGGCAGGATCGCATATTTTGGGCATAAGCACCAATATGGCAATATAGAACCAAAAAAGTGGAACCTCCGCAACTATATGGCACCTGCACTTATATAGAACCCTTCCCTATCCAGCACTGGCATGTATACTGAACCACCGCACCTATATAGCACCCACGCTCCAGGAAATGTGGCAGGATAGCACATCTTTGGCATAAGCACCAATATGGCAATATATCCCCAAAAAAGTGGAACCTCCGCAACTATATGGCACCTGCACTTATATAGAACCCTTCCCTATCCAGCACTGGCATGTATACTGAACCACCGCACCTATATGGCACCCACGCTCTAGGAAATTTGGCAGGATCGCATATTTTGGGCATAAGCACCAATATGGCAATATAGCCCCAAAAAAGTGGAACCTCCGCAACTATATGGCACCTGCACTTATATAGAACCCTTCACTATCCAGCACTGGCATGTATACTGAACCACCGCACCTATATAGCCCCCACGCTCCAGGAAATGTGGCAGGATCGCACATCTTGGGCACTAGCACTAATATGGCACTCTAGCCCATAAAAAAGTGGAACCTCCGCAACTATATGGTACCTGCACTTATATAGAACCCTTCCCTATCCAGCACTGGCATGTATACTGAACCACCGCACCTATATAGCACCCACGCTCTAGGAAAAGTGGCAGGATCGCATATTTTGGGCATAAGCACCAATATGGCAATATAGCCCTAAAAAAGTGGAACCTCCGCAACTATATGACACCTGCACTTATATAGAAACCTTCCCTCTACAGCACTTGCATGTTTATTGAATCACCGCAACGATCTGGAACCCACGCTCTAGGAAATGTGGCAGGATCGCATATTTTGGGCATAAACACCAATATGGCAATATAGCCCCAAAAAAGTGGAACCTCCGCAACTATATGGCTTCTGCAATTATACAGAACCCTTCCCTATCCAGCACTGGCATGTATACTGAACCACCGCACCTATATAGAACCCACGCTCCAGGAAATGTGGCAGGATCGCATATTTTGGGCATAATCACCAATATGGCAATATAGCCCCAAAAAAGTGGAACCTCCGCAACTATATGGCTTCTGCACTTATATAGAACCCTTCCCTATCCAGCACTGGCATGTATACTGAACCACCGCACCTATATAGCATCCACGCTCCAGGAAATGTGGCAGGATCGCATATTTTGGGCATAAGCACCAATATGGCAATATAGCCCCAAAAAAGTGGAACCTCCGCAACTATATGGCTTCTGCACTTATATAGAACCCTTCCCTATCCAGCACTGGCATGTATACTGAACCACCGCACCTATATAGCATCCACGCTCCAGGAAATGTGGCAGGATCGCATATTTTGGGCATAAGCACCAATATGGCAATATAGCCCCAAAAAAGTGGAACCTCCGCAACTATATGGCTTCTGCACTTATATAGAACCCTTCCCTATCCAGCCCTGGCATGTATACTGAACCACCGCAACTATATAGCATACACACTCCAGGAAATGTGGCAGGACCGCATTTTTTGGGCATAAGCACCAATATGGCAATATAGCCCCAAAAAAGTGGAACCTCCGCAACTATATGGCACCTGCACTTATATAGAACCCTTCCCTATCCAGCACTGGCATGTATACTGAACTATCGCACCTATATGGCACCCACGCTCTAGGAAATTTGGCAGGATCGCATATTTTGGGCACTAGCACCAATATGGCACTCTAGCCCATAAAAAAGTGTAACCTCCGCAACTATATGGAACCTGCACTTATATAGAACCCTTCCCTATCCAGCACTGGCATGTATACTGAACCACCGCACCTATATAGCATCCACGCTCCAGGAAATGTGGCAGGATCGCATATTTTGGGCATAAGCACCAATATGGCAATATAGAACCAAAAAAGTGGAACCTGTAGCATACAACGTATAGCGATACGCTATCATAACGAGCTGATCTTATTGTAGCGACCAGAGGAGCACGCGCTGGTTCCGGCTTCTATTTGTCGTCGGCAAGGGGGGGGTGAGGATTTACCACTGTGCTACCTGCTCGCATTGGATACATATAATAATATTGATTTCGCGTGCTGTTTTCCTCCCTAACACATGATCGATCGGACTGGACATACAGAAAAGAAACTACCAAGAGTGACAAGCTATGCACACATAGAGGTTGCTCTGCAAAGAAAACAGAACATGCTGAAGTACGGGTTGTGCTGCTGAGTAGCTGTAGGTGTAGCAGCGTTTTGCCCACCCTACCTTGACCATCTGGGCCGCAAAGCCATATTAGTGGCCGATGATCCCTAAAACCCCCAGACTCACTTCATTTCCATAATCCACTCGGCATGGCGCCCTAAAATAATTTAGTTCATTATCGATTTCATTTTAAAACTTATTTATTACTTGACACAGGGGCATTTCCCTACTCTACTTAAACTCCCAATTGACTCAATAACTATTTTAGCTAACAACAGGATTCGAGAATATTCCAGGTTGGAAATTAAAATAATACTAATAATAATTAAAGTAGAAGAATTATAACTAAATAGAAAAAAAAGAATTAAATGTGTATATAATAAAAAAACAGTATATGTATATAGGAGGTAGCCGCTAAACTGGCATACAAATTTAACAGAGCATTTGTGACAACAACAAAAAACCCATGGTTACTGTTCTTGCTATCTCTTCCGGCATGTGGATCTGCCCAACTGTTTTACCTCTCCCCTTCCTTCTTTCCTATACCTCTCCTTCTCTCACGCTCATGCATGCAATTTATTTAGAGTAAAGCAATATTCTTTCACTTACGTGCCATCCATCTCCAAAAGCGCTTTTGTCGAAGACGATCCGCTTGCTATAATTGCTGTAAATGTAATTTTATTGGGAGAGCACAACAACAAAAAGAGAAAAGAAGAGAAAGAACAAGGCGCGCAGAGGCTTTCGGGGGACTGCTTTTTTTCTTTGCTTTTGAGCATTGATATTGTATTTCTATTCCCTTATGCCTTTCTTTTCTTTGGGCTCCACATAGGGCTAGCCCTTACGGTTTAAGTGAAAAGAAAAGCAAGACTGAATTAACGGCGCTGCACTGCCGAAAGGGGAGCAAGGTATTTGTATTCGTACTCACTAAGACCTTGCCTATTGGCTCCTGGGTATAATTTTGATCTGGGTTTTTATTTCCTCTACTTTTTTTTTCACTAAGCCAGGTCGGCCGAGGGCAAGATATTTACGCAAAAAAACTTGGGGCAAAAAAAAATGTTCAATATTCCGCTTTTAGTTTCGCAGCTTCCCGGCGCCGACGATGCTGCTGATGCACTGAGTCGGACCCACAGCTGGAGCGGCAGACTCTCTGCCTTGCGCTTCTCTGCGCCAGCGGCGAATTCGATCGGTTCTTGTGTTTTTTTTTTTTCGGGAGCGCAGTCTCTTCTCTTCCCTTTCTATGGCCAGCTGGCTGTGGCTGCGGCCGGCTCGGTCATCGATCCCAATTATCTTTTTCCGCTATTCTCCCTTGGAAATCTGCTTGGCACAAAGTGCCAATTCTGTAATACAATAAAACCCATGTTCCATTTAACACTACCTAGCGACACCTAAACCCCAATGTCCAACTTACCGCTATGTGGCGATTGGCACTCTTGTTATATTAACTTGCAAATGGCCGTCCGAAACAAAAAAAAAGAGACCACTTTCGGATGCCTTGCCTCCGGCGTGGGGTCAGAATGGAACGCCCCCTTACTGGGGTGGCAAATTTCTTTTCGATTTCTTTATGGTATAATTTGAAAGCAACACGATTCTTTTGTTTGTCTTTTTTTCTTTGATTTAGCACTGGCGCGAGGTTTAGTTATGTTTTTCCGCTAATATTTCCTCTTTCCACCACAAACACTACCTTCTGAAGTGGGGCCCAAAATCGAAAAGAGCGACCGTAGCTGGACTTGCATTCACGAACCCTCCTAACAGCGAAAGTGCCAACCACCATTTCCCTCGAGTTAACATAACCGCGGCCGACTCTCTCCCGAGTCCGACCGTCTGCCCAAAAAGTACCCGTCGATCACGAGCAATAGGGGCGCTAAACGCAATTACGATATTCCCTGGATTTAACATTTTTGATTAGTTTTTTTTTTTTTCCGTTCTTTTATTTTTGTTGTTGTTGTAGTAATATTTTTGTAGCTGGTTCAAGCGTCACTACAAATTCCCCCCTACCAAAATCACACTTTGGGGGAACCACACCAAAAGTGGGATCCACGCTTGAACGGCTATTAAAAGAGAAGTTATTGTTTTAAATCCTTGGCGTGAAACTTCCCTATTAATTTACCCTGCAGATCTTCCACCTCATAGTAGCAATTTCCTAGCTTCTGTCGTATCCGACTTTTTATAAACGCTGGTGCTAGTTTAGCGCTAAAGCCCTTCGCGAAATTGCTTTGCTGGAAATTTCGCCGATATATCTCCTGGCCTACAACAAATGACACCTGCCGACTGCGCAAATTGTATGTTCTTTCATTCCTAGCGTGTTGTGCGTGCATCGTATCCTTTGCCTTATGTCTGATGAGGTCAAACGAATCCTCTTTACCAAACTGTACAGTGCGATCTTCCAGCATCTGTAAATTTCTTAACAGCCTGTAGCTGGCTCCATCGACAATCATGTGCTGGCCAAAAGCGAGGCGATAAGGAGTCGTATTTATGGCTGAATGGACCGAGGAACGCAGCGCACAGCAAATGTTACTGAGCTGCTCATCCCAATTCTTTTGATCAGGGCGGACATATGATTTCATTGCAGCTATCACCGATCGGTTTACTCGTTCTGATGCGTTTGCCTGCGGAGCGTAAACAGCAGTATACCTGTGCACAATATGATATTTCCCTAGCAGCGCATTAAACACCTCCGACCTGAACTGTACACCATTATCCGAAACAATTGTTTCAGGAACCCCAAAACAATGGAACAAATCTTCTTCCAGATACCGTGCCACGACATCCGCAGTAAACTTTTTTACTGGCTTTAAGAAAGGAAACTTCGACAAGTGATCAACCACAATAAAAATCCCTATATGCCCAGAACGACTTCGGGGATACGGCCCCAGGAAATCGACAAACAGTTTCTGGAAAAACCTATCCGATGTACCAATGTTCCCTAAAGGCGGTCGAAGGGTATGATTGGGATGCTTTGTGATCTTGCATACATGGCAATTATTTATATATGTCCTTACGTCGGACACCAAATTCGGCCAATAGTAGAAACGCCTAAGTTTTTCTAATGTTTTGTTTATCCCACAGTGAGCTGATAGTTGGTTTTCGTGAGCGTCTTTTAAGGTTTCCTCGACTAATCCTCGTGGTATCCAAAGCTTCCAACATAAATCGTCAGCTACCTTGTCTCCCGCCGCGTGCTCGGCGCGTCGGTATATATACCCATCTACGATTTTCAAATCTGGAGTCTTGGACGCGTTTTCAACGAGTTTGTCTCTTAGGGCTACATACTCCGGCGACCTAAATTCTTCTGACTGAAGGTCAACAATGCTGGACAAAACTAATGCCGATAAGTCTTCGGTATTTGTGCGCGAAAGAGCATCTGGGACTACGTTTTGGCTACCTTTTCTATGCTGGATTTTAAACGGGAACCCCTGAAGTTTTAAGGACCATCTAGCTAACCGTGAACTGAGATCAGACTGGGTCATTAGCCATTTTAAAGATGCATGGTCTGTTATGATGATGAACTCCTGCCCTTCGATGTAAGCCCTAAACTTCTTAACCGCCAAAACTGCTGCCAAACACTCTTTTTCGGTCACTGTGTAATTCCGTTGGCATTTATTTAGCTTCCGTGACATGAAAGCCACAGGTACTTCATCCTTGTCCTCATTGGTCTGCATCAACACGGCCCCCACGCCTGAGTCACTTGCATCACAATGTATGCTAAATGGTATATTGAAATTCGGGCTATGCAAAACTGGGGCTGTGCTCATACGTTCCTTTAATAATTCGAACGACTTTTGTGCTTCTTCGCTCCAAACAAAGCTACGCTTTTGCTTTAGAGTATCTGTTAAAGGGGCGGCCAATGCAGCATAGTTCCGGATGAACTTATGATACCATCCAGTTAAGCCAAGGAAACGTCGAACTTGCTTAATTGAACGAGGTACTGGAAAATCGGTAACAGCTGCTATTTTGTCTGGATCGGTATTAATCGTGCCATTACCAATTACGTGACCTAAATATTTGACCTCCTTTATACAAAAATGACTCTTTTCAACATTTAGGGTTAAATTTGCTATTTTAAATTGAGTAGCTAGAATTCCTAATACCTCCAGATGCCGCTCAAATGTGTCAGACACGATCAAGAGGTCATCAAGGTAGATGAAAACTTCATTTCGGAGATTTGCGGGGATAACCTTATCCATGAGCCTTGACATGGTCTGAGGTGAGTTAGTTAGCCCAAATGGCATCACGGTGAACTGATAAAGAGGCCTCCCGGGAACAGTAAACGCCGTTTTATCCCGCGATTTCTTATCGAGCGGTATCTGCCAAAATGCGTCTTTTAGATCCAAGCTTGTAATGAACTCGGCCTTGGGCAATCTCGCCAAAATACCATCGATAAGCGGCATAGGGTATGCGTCCTTTACTGTAGAGTCGTTGAGTTTCCTGCTATCGATGCATAGTCGAACTTTGCCAGGTTTGCGCACTAATACTACTGGTGAGGACCAACTACTATTTGATTCTTCGATTACCCCCAGCTTAAGCATTCGATCCAATTCATTGTACATCAGCTTCTCTATAGCAGGTGAAACTGGATAGTGACGCTGCTTGATTGGTTTTGCGTCAGCTATATCAATCGAATGCGATATCAAGGTGGTGCGTCCTAAACCTTTGATAGCAAAGGAGGGAAACAGAAGAATGGCAGCTGCTAGTGTTTTTTGTTGATGTACAGTTAATGACCTACTTAAGGGATCGCTCACTGACAAAACCGATAGTTGCTCACTTAAAAGAGAAACTGGAAGCAAGTTAAACGCCTTCCAAAAATCTATACCCAAATAAAGGTCTCCCGATAAAGATGGGACTACGAAAAAGGTTATCTTCTTGGATTCGCCTCGATAGCTAACCTCTGTCGTCAGTCGACCAATAATATCCTGCGATTTTCCCTCGGCCGTCTTCACCGTGGCCGATAAACGCTTATATTCCGTTTTCTCCATTACGTCTTTCGCCAGATGACCGCCAATACAGCACACGGACGCACCGGTGTCCAAAAGGCCGACTACCGTGTTACCCAGTAGAGTGACTTGGGCATATGGGCGGAAGTCATGGAGTTTCCCAATTACTGTCTCTAATAGCATCTTGCGTTCGGCCCTAGTTTGACGGTTGAAGGCGATCCTACGCAATCGCGAACGAGTGCTACTTTTGCCGGGAGTGGAATAATTAATGGATTGCTGTAAGTCAGGGTGATATGACGCGGCCGGTAATAAGTTATGTAGCAATTTTGGAGTCTCATCTAATCTGTATTCGTCCCCCTCGAGACAACTTGTTTGCGTGCACTTTTCGGTTGTGCACGCGCTGCTAAGTTTTTTGTGGCATTCGAGCTGCAACGGCGGCAGTTTGGCTTATACGTGTCAGCCAATCCACAACCAAAGCAGAAGACTCGCCGTTCTGCTAGACACTCCTGATAACGGTGGCCCTTCGCCCCGCAATTCCAACAGGAAGCTTCAATGGCAGCTACCTCTACCTCTTCAATATCAGAACTATCGGATTCGGAAATGTGGTCTGTTTGATGTCCCAACGCACTAATGTTGCGATATTTGGGTTTCGGTATCGCCACTGAAGGTTTGTAGACTGTCCGCATAAAAATTTCGCGTGTTCGCACCAGATGTCTTAACTGAGCAATGGTGGAAGCTGGCTCATATAATATTTCTCGCTGAACCTCAGTAAGAAGATTTGCTCTTAGAGTCTCTAACAAAGATTGCTCCGACATGGGCTGTGTGAGCCGATCTGCCAAAGAGGCGATCACACTGTAAAAATCATCGAACGACTCATTTACGAGCTGTTTACGATCTTCGATTTCCGTCCGGATTATGTGATCCGTGCGTGAATCTTTGAATTGACCCCTTAACGCTACACATAAGTCATGCCAGCGAATTTGGGACACACTTTTGTGGTATCTCCAATACCACTCACTAGCCTTACCCTCAAATAAATTGTTCGAGTTTCGGGCTACTAGTTCGAAGTTCCCATTCATCGTTTGGTGGGTTAAGGCTTCGATTCTATAAATGAAGTCATCTATAGACATAGAATCCTTGCCATTGAATCTCAGCTTCCAATTTGCCATTATTTGACTTATACGATCCGGACGTACCTCACCCGGCAGTGGCGCCTGACTAAAGATTTGACCATAATCCCGTGTCTGATCCGAAGCTGCCTGCGAGTGTGAATTGGGCAATAAAGGCTGTATATTATGCTGCTCAACGTGTGTCCCTGATGACAACTGTTCTATACGGATTGGGGACCTCTCTCTAGAGGAAGCTGTCGAAGCTGCTTGTAAACCTGTACTAATAGCTTGGGAAAGTTTTTCTGTTAGTTGTGCCATTGCTGCACTCATGGCTAGAGTTTGCTTTGCCATTTCTGCTGAAATTGTGCCTGCCATCACCGTGTACAAAACATCACTTGCCGCTCTATTGCTCGTAGTCGGCGTGGAAGCATCTAAATTCTCCTGATCTGGTGGAGGGTCAGGCATGGTTGCAGTTTCGACTGGTTTGGTTTTCGATCTGGTAGTCAGTGAGTGAGAAATAGACGGTGCTCTTTGGTTCGAAGTTGTGGGACGTTCAATGTCTTTTAGGTTAATCAATTTTTCAGGGCTTCGTTTAACCGGCATTGCTCTTGACTCGCTTAATTAAATTAATTTTGTATAACGCTAAGAAAAAAATTGTATAAAAGAAGGAATTTGTATAAACTGTTTGGTTGCCATGCTATCGTTTCATATGGTTGTGACGGTCTTAATCAGCTGTTCTAATGTGAGCTTGTCAATATAGTACAGATTAGAATAGAAAACGAAAAGAGTACACGATAAAATATTATTTTCCGCCAGTGGCGGCTACGCTGTAACTCACTAAGCTCCAGCAAACAATATTAGGAAGTATACATAAGTGAAAACACAAAGGAAGCAAAGAAGGAAGGGAGATATGTTACATAGGAGTGAACTTTCCTGAGAAGGTATCACGATTCCAAAGGCAACTGATAGGTATGATTGTCCTCAAGCAAGGTAAACGGGATGGCCGTAGGTCTTGACTCCACGTGTAACCAATAAGCAACGCCTACTATGCAGTATGAACAATCCACCCAAGGATTCTAATGACTTTATACTATTAAATTTTGGAGTTATAACCATTTAAAGTTATAACGCTTCCAGAAACTCTCCATAAAGCACATGAGTTAACTGTTTTAGTGGAGTCCAGGTAGTAAAGCAATTTTAAGCTTTAGCTATCTCCATAGAGCTCTAACCATTAACAGAACAAGGAACCGAGAACCAATCGAACAAGTGTTAGGAACTATATTATCAGATGTAATTGATAAGAATGAAGACTATCGGTTGGGGTCAGCCAGGATAGCTGCTTCGGGCCCCACGTTGGGCGCCAAATAAGATTATAATATATCTATAAGTTAGAACTGTAGCATACAACGTATAGCGATACGCTATCACAACGAGCTGATCTTATTGTAGCGACCAGAGGAGCACGCGCTGGTTCCGGCTTCTATTTGTCGTCGGCAAGGGGGGGGTGAGGATTTACCACTGTGCTACCTGCTCGCATTGGATACATATAATAATATTGATTTCGCGTGCTGTTTTCCTCCCTAACACATGATCGATCGGACTGGACATACAGAAAAGAAACTACCAAGAGTGACAAGCTATGCACACATAGAGGTTGCTCTGCAAAGAAAACAGAACATGCTGAAGTACGGGTTGTGCTGCTGAGTAGCTGTAGGTGTAGCAGCGTTTTGCCCACCCTACCTTGACCATCTGGGCCGCAAAGCCATATTAGTGGCCGATGATCCCTAAAACCCCCAGACTCACTTCATTTCCATAATCCACTCGGCATGGCGCCCTAAAATAATTTAGTTCATTATCGATTTCATTTTAAAACTTATTTATTACTTGACACAGGGGCATTTCCCTACTCTACTTAAACTCCCAATTGACTCAATAACTATTTTAGCTAACAACAGGATTCGAGAATATTCCAGGTTGGAAATTAAAATAATACTAATAATAATTAAAGTAGAAGAATTATAACTAAATAGAAAAAAAAGAATTAAATGTGTATATAATAAAAAAACAGTATATGTATATAGGAGGTAGCCGCTAAACTGGCATACAAATTTAACAGAGCATTTGTGACAACAACAAAAAACCCATGGTTACTGTTCTTGCTATCTCTTCCGGCATGTGGATCTGCCCAACTGTTTTACCTCTCCCCTTCCTTCTTTCCTATACCTCTCCTTCTCTCACGCTCATGCATGCAATTTATTTAGAGTAAAGCAATATTCTTTCACTTACGTGCCATCCATCTCCAAAAGCGCTTTTGTCGAAGACGATCCGCTTGCTATAATTGCTGTAAATGTAATTTTATTGGGAGAGCACAACAACAAAAAGAGAAAAGAAGAGAAAGAACAAGGCGCGCAGAGGCTTTCGGGGGACTGCTTTTTTTCTTTGCTTTTGAGCATTGATATTGTATTTCTATTCCCTTATGCCTTTCTTTTCTTTGGGCTCCACATAGGGCTAGCCCTTACGGTTTAAGTGAAAAGAAAAGCAAGACTGAATTAACGGCGCTGCACTGCCGAAAGGGGAGCAAGGTATTTGTATTCGTACTCACTAAGACCTTGCCTATTGGCTCCTGGGTATAATTTTGATCTGGGTTTTTATTTCCTCTACTTTTTTTTTCACTAAGCCAGGTCGGCCGAGGGCAAGATATTTACGCAAAAAAACTTGGGGCAAAAAAAAATGTTCAATATTCCGCTTTTAGTTTCGCAGCTTCCCGGCGCCGACGATGCTGCTGATGCACTGAGTCGGACCCACAGCTGGAGCGGCAGACTCTCTGCCTTGCGCTTCTCTGCGCCAGCGGCGAATTCGATCGGTTCTTGTGTTTTTTTTTTTTCGGGAGCGCAGTCTCTTCTCTTCCCTTTCTATGGCCAGCTGGTTGTGGCTGCGGCCGGCTCGGTCATCGATCCCAATTATCTTTTTCCGCTATTCTCCCTTGGAAATCTGCTTGGCACAAAGTGCCAATTCTGTAATACAATAAAACCCATGTTCCATTTAACACTACCTAGCGACACCTAAACCCCAATGTCCAACTTACCGCTATGTGGCGATTGGCACTCTTGTTATATTAACTTGCAAATGGCAGTCCGAAACAAAAAAAAAGAGACCACTTTCGGATGCCTTGCCTCCGGCGTGGGGTCAGAATGGAACGCCCCCTTACTGGGGTGGCAAATTTCTTTTCGATTTCTTTATGGTATAATTTGAAAGCAACACGATTGTTTTGTTTGTCTTTTTTTCTTTGATTTAGCACTGGCGCGAGGTTTAGTTATGTTTTTCCGCTAATATTTCCTCTTTCCACCACAAACACTACCTTCTGAAGTGGGGCCCAAAATCGAAAAGAGCGACCGTAGCTGGACTTGCATTCACGAACCCTCCTAACAGCGAAAGTGCCAACCACCATTTCCCTCGAGTTAACATAACCGCGGCCGACTCTCTCCCGAGTCCGACCGTCTGCCCAAAAAGTACCCGTCGATCACGAGCAATAGGGGCGCTAAACGCAATTACGATATTCCCTGGATTTAAAATTTTTGATTAGTTTTTTTTTTTCCGTTCTTTTATTTTTGTTGTTGTTGTAGTAATATTTTTGTAGCTGGTTCAAGCGTCACTACAAACCTCCGCAACTATATGGCACCTGCACTTATATAGAACCCTTCCCTATCCAGCACTGGCATGTATACTGAACCACCGCACCTATATAGCACCCACGCTCCAGGAAATGTGGCAGGATAGCACATCTTGGGCATAAGCACCAATATGGCAATATAGCCCCAAAAAAGTGGAACCTCCGCAACTATATGGCTTCTGCACTTATATAGAACCCTTCCCTATCCAGCACTGGCATTGTTGCGTGACCTTCCATCCATGGCCACAATTATTAGTTATAGATGGAATTATGAATTATGAAGTCTAGTGTAAGTTAGGCTAGGGCAAAGCGGGAGCGCAATAAAAGCTCGCTCTCTCGCTCTTGGCGAATTCGCCCCGCTTTGCCACCGTAGGATAGCTAGAGTAAGAGATTGAATTGTGAAGAAACGTTAGTTGTTCGCCAACCTTGAAATAGATCGAGCGTATCAAGTTTTTCGCCCCGCCAAATAAATAATTTAAATTACAGCCACCCAAAGTTTTCGGTAACTGATTAGAAAAACTCTTCTAATTTTTCATGGCGCCCCCGGGTGGACTGTAAAGTGAATTATAGGCAACAAAAAACAAGTGACAGTGACACAAGAAATTGCAGTATACATATGCAAACATATTCGTTGCCCGCGTCGTGTGTGTGTGCAATCGGCAATCAATTTTTGTAAAATATCATCGCGTCGGTCGCGCCAACAATAATTTTTGTGCAATTCTGCTACCGCCGAGGGATGCCCTGCGAAAAAGACAGGAAAGTAGCAGTTGGATTCAAAAATCCAAAAGAGGAATCAGAGGTATTTGTGCAGAAAATTGAAGGCTGAGCTAAAGACATTCAGATCTTTCTTTGAGGTGTCTTGTGCTGAATACATTGCACATCGCCTTCAATTCTAGGCACAGACGTATGATACATATATAGTAGAGCTTGATTGCATGCATTTTGTTATTAATTGCATAAATATAACTAAAAACATAAATACATACATACATATCGACCCAAACAGACATACATATGTGAACCGCTATTTGGACGCAACAGTTATACATATGTACATACATACATACATCTTTCGTTTACTGCAATCACTGTCAACGCCCCCCCCCCCCCCCCCCCCCCCCCCCATTTTATTTTGTTCTACCTTTCTCGTCGTTAGAACAAAGTTTGTTCGTTCGTTCACCCAAGCCACGGCGTATAGAAAATATCCACACATACATACAAGCAGCAGCACCGGTGCATTATTTCGTTTTCGCTTTCGCTTCTCCACTGCTGCTTGCGTTGTATTTGTTGGGAGAATTTTCGTTGCCGCTCTTGAGCTTAACGGTGCGCCAAGTGACGTGCTACCCTACATCCAACGGGTATATTGTTTTCGGCTGTTACTTGCCAAGTGACGCGCTACCCTGTATCTAACGGGTATATTGTTTTCGGCTGTTACTTGCAACAACTCTTTCCCTTGATACCTCGTGCATCGACATTCAATTAAAATTCGTTTTCGATTATCGTTCTCGTTCAAAAATTTAAAATTAAAAAAAAAAAAAAAAAAAATATTAATAATAAATATATAAATAAAAACACAACCATTATGGCAGAAAAAAGTAAACCCACTCTTGAAGACTTAAAGATTAAGCTCAAAAGTAGAGTAAAAAGCATTCGCCGCTTAGAGGATCGATTAGATCAAGGGTCGATTCCTTTGCAATTACCGGAATTACAATGTAGATTAGATTGTTTGAATGCTTCAATTGAAAAGGCTAACCATTTGCAGGAGCAAATCGAGGATATAACAGGTGATGATGCATATGCAGCCGAGTTGGAAGAGCTGATAATTGTCACCAAAGGAAAGATAATGTCGCTTATCGCCGCCTTTGATGCAGCAAGCGAGACGAAGCCAGTGTCTTCTTCAGCCCCAACTCATGCTAGACTTCCGAAATTGGCATTACCCAAATTTAGTGGTAAACACTCGGAATTCAAAAATTTCATTAGCCTTTTTGAAAGACTAGTCCATAGCGACAACAGCATACCGGTGATCGAAAAATTTAATCATTTGATTTCGTGCCTCTCTGATGAAGCATTAGGAACAATAAAGGCGTTCCAAGTCACCGAGGCAAATTATGAAAAGGCCATGGCTGGCCTAAAACGAGTGTATGACAACGATTATTTGATTTTCACGAATAATATTTCCACATTGTTCAATCTGCCGAGAATGTCGCATCAATCTGCATCATCTCTAAGAACTCTAATCGATACTGTTTCGTCGATTTACGGATCGTTACTGTCGATCGGAGATGATACAACAATTTCGAATGCAATGCTCATTCATCTCGTTTTAAACAGAGTCGACCCAGTGACGAAACAAAAGTGGGATGAACAGCTTACTTATGAGAAGTTGCCGCTTTGGTCCGACTTTGAGAAAGTCTTGAATCGTCGATACCAGCATCTGTCTGCTGAAGAATCGACCAAGCCAAGGCAAGACAAAGTCATGCCAAGCAAGCAACATAATCGCAGTTCATTTGCTTGTTCTTCCACTTCCACCAACAGTAGAACTCAGCAAACTTGTAGCTACTGCAATTCAGGAGACCATGTAGTGTCAAATTGCCCTTCATTTTCGCGTCTCTCGGTGATGCAAAGGTTTGAGTTTGCTAAGTCGGCATCCCTATGCATTAATTGTCTGCGAAAAGGCCACGCTGTTGTAAAATGCAAAGCCAATAAATGTCGAGTGTGCAGCCGCTCACATCATACATTATTGCATCGATACACAGTGTCGGCTAATAGTCTCGTGTTGCCACCACCCCAAGAGAGTCCTTCTCCTCCATCAAATCAGAATCAACCTTCCACGTCACATGTTTTGCATGCGACAGCGTTGGACAGGGTAATTCTGGCTACGTCGATCGTAAGCGTCCGAACTAAGAGCGGTGAACACATTCTGGCCAGAGCTCTGCTCGACTCTGGATCACAAACAAATTTCATTACCGAGGACCTCGCTAATCGCTTACAGATCCGTAGAGAGGAGTCCTGTATTAACTTGCTTGGAATTGGTGAATCTAATTCCCAAGTAAAGGATAAAATACACACAGTGGTGAAGTCGCGAATAAATGGTAGTGAGTTCTCCTTTGATTTTTGGATCCTGAAATCAATTTCAGGTTATCACCCTGACCAGTCAGTGAATGTGACTGACTGGCGAATCCCAGAGAACCTACCACTGGCAGACCCTTATTTCTACAAGCCACAAAGAATAGATATGTTAATTGGAGCAGAATCGTTCTTTGAATTATTAGCTGTTGGTCAAATTAAACAAGGTCCTGACTTTCCAACTCTTCAGAAAACCCTTCTTGGTTGGGTTGTGTCGGGAAAATATGTTTCCAGGAGTTCTGCTCCTCAAATTACAAACAGTTTGAGTTGCAGTGAAGAGTTGCTAGTATCCATCGATAGGACCTTGAAAAAGTTTTGGTCACTGGAAGAAATGCCATCTACCAAGAAAATTGCCACACCTGAGCACAAGCTATGTGAAGAACACTATCGTAAGACGACTCAGGTACTATCATCAGGTCGGTTCGAAGTAAGGCTCCCGTTTAAATCAGATCCAAATTGTTTAGGAAACTCCTTTGAGGTTGCGAAACGGCGGTTTTCGTCGCTTGAAAGACGATTGCATCGTGACCCTGAGTTGAAGAAAATGTACTTGGAATTCATGGAAGAGTACCTCTCCTTAGGTCATATGTCTCCTACTGACAATACGATTCCGTCTACTCCACACTACGTAATCCCTCATCAGTGTGTTCTGAGGCCCCAAAGTACGTCTACCAAGCTCCGAGTCGTGTTCGATGCTTCGTCCAAGACGTCCTCACAGGTGGCCTTAAATGA
The DNA here is from genome assembly GCF_003286085.1 of Drosophila persimilis. Lineage (NCBI taxonomy): Eukaryota > Metazoa > Arthropoda > Insecta > Diptera > Drosophilidae > Drosophila > Drosophila persimilis. The sequence continues at coordinate 80,257 of NW_020825506.1, forward strand.
CATTCTGATGGTGGGACCTACCATTCAAGAGGAATTATACTCGACACTGCTCCGTTTCCGTCTGCACAGGTTTGCCCTGACTGCTGATGTTAAAAAGATGTATCGCCAAGTGATGGTGAACGAAGCGGATCGGCAGTTTCAGCTCATAGTGTGGAGAAGAGACCCTTCTGAATCCTTGAGATTATACAAGCTCAACACTGTAACCTATGGGACTGGACCAGCCCCATTCTTAGCTATCCGGTGTTTGAAAAGGTTGAGTGAGTCTGCGAAGCTCTCATTCCCTAGAGCTGCTAACGTTATTGGGTCCGACTTTTACGTCGATGACTTGTTGACTGGTGCTGCATGCGTAGAGGAGCTAAGGGCAATTAAGTCCGAAGTGTCTCAGGTTCTTCAGACCGCAGGGTTTGAGTTGACTAAGTGGTTTTCAAACTCACCCGAGATCACCGCATCTGAGAGCACAGCCAAACCCATAACAATCTCGGATTCAGAGTCGACAAAGGCGTTAGGAATCTCATGGTTACCTACTGACGATGCCTTTAAGTTCAAAATTGACAATTCAGTTATGGGTCTCCGAGCGACAAAACGGAACATACTATCGGTGACATCAAAGTTGTTTGACCCCCTAGGTTTATTAAGTCCTATCGTTATAAAAGGCAAGATCCTATTGCAGGAGCTTTGGCTTAACAAACTAGATTGGGATGAGTCGATCCCGCTGCATTTGGAAACAGCGTGGAATAAGTTGAAAAATACACTATCTCAATTGGAAGACATATCCATATCTCGGTTTGTGTATTCCGATCCGATGTCACCGGTTCAAATACATGCCTTTGCTGACGCCTCCATGAGAGCGTATGGAGCGTGCGTCTATATACGTAGCAGAACTGCAGAAGGTTTAAAAGTATCATTGTTGACTTCGAAATCCAAAGTAGCGCCGCTCAAGACCAAAACGCTCCCAAGGCTTGAGTTATGTGCCGCTCACCTTCTCGCAGATCTCTGTCACAGAATCAAGCCCCTATTAAACGTGCCCATTGAACGAGTCGTTTATTGGTCGGATTCAGAGGTAACTCTCCATTGGATCCGGTCTCATCCATCGTCGCTGTCGACTTTCGTTTCAAATAGAGTGGCTGAGATTCAAGAGTGGTCAGATGATGCTACGTGGCGGCATGTACCCACGAAACAGAACCCAGCAGATATTGTCTCAAGAGGTTGTGACGTCGACGAAATCGTTCAGTCAATTTGGTTCGAAGGACCATCATTTCTGAAAGAGGAAGAAGAAAACTGGCCCAAGAACGCTCATTTCGAACACTCCGATGATCTTCAGCTGGAAAAGAGGAAGACTGCGGTCGGGCTGACCGCGGCTGTGCGAAGTTCGGAGCTGTTAGATGTCATCGAGGGATTCTCGTCACATCTCAAACTGCTTAGAGTGTTCGTGTATGTGTTCCGCTTTATAAGAAAATGTAAAGACCCAAGCCTAAAATTCGAAAAAACTATCTCACCGACCGAATACAATGAAGCCTTTTATAAAATTGTCGAAATCGTCCAGCATCACGAGTATCAAGGAGAAATCGAAAAGGTTAGGAAAGGATCTACAATTGGTCCTAGTCTTCAGCGGTTGAACCCATTCATCCATGAAGACACAGGGACTTGGTGTAACTTTTCGTTGTTGCGAGTGGGGGGGCGACTAGCTAAAGCTCCTATATCATACGATGCCAAGTTTCCTCTGCTTTTGACTAAGCGCTCGCAATTCGTGCGAAGCTATATTCGTCATCTGCACCATTCGAATTTTCATGTCGGCCCACGAGCACTTGTGAGCATCCTTCGACAGAGCGTGTGGATAGTGAACGCTCAGGAGGTCTGCCGTCAGACAGTTCGATCCTGTATGCGCTGTTTTAAATGCAAGCCTCGATTGCTGACGCAACTCATGGGGAATTTACCCGCAGATCGACTCCGTGCTCTCCGCCCATTTTCAATTTGCGGCGTTGATTTTTGTGGACCAGTGCACACGACATTGAAAATTCGCGGAAGGCCCCCATACAAGTCATACATTGCGCTTTTTGTTTGTTTTGCGTCCAAGGCGGTTCACCTAGAAATAGTTTCCGATCTAACCACTGATTGTTTTTTGTTGGCTTTTCAAAGGTTCGTCGGGCGCCGAGGATATCCCCAAGTCGTTCATTGCGACAACGGGACGAACTTCGTCGGAGCGAGCCGCCATCTCAGCGCTCTGCGGATCAGGCTCAAGGAGCAGGGAGACGCAATTCGCGACTTTGCGTCAAAAAACGGATGCGAATTTGCGTTCATACCGCCGCGAGCTCCTCACATGGGAGGGCTATGGGAGGCAGGTGTAAAAACTGCCAAGAGCCTACTCCTACGGGCGGTAGGCAGCGCGCTCCTAACCGCCGAAGAGCTCGCCACAGTCCTCGTCGGCATCGAGGCCATAATGAACTCGAGGCCGCTGGGAGCCATCAGCCAAGATCCAAGCGACGGCGAGGCCCTAACACCCGGGCACCTGCTGACAGGCGGGTCGCTCATCGCCCCCCCAGCACTGCGGACTCCGGACCAGGAGAGTCTCAGTTGCTTGCGGCGATGGCGACTTGTCTCGTCAGTCAGGCAAGCGTTTTGGCAGCGATGGTCCCGCGAATATGTCCTGGGGCTGCAAATTCGGGGCAAATGGCACCAGCAGCAACCGAACCTCGAGGAAGGAGACCTCGTCATCGTGGCCGAGGACAATCTGCCGCCTCAGGAGTGGCTCGTAGGGAGGGTCATAGCCACGCACGCAGGAGAGGACGGCATGGTCAGGGTCGTCGAAATAAGGACTAGCACTGGAGCGGTTTTTCGGCGGCCCATACACAAATTAGCGCCGCTCCCAATGTGTTGAAGCCGATGCAGGCGTTCAACGGGGCCGGTGTTGCGTGACCTTCCATCCATGGCCACAATTATTAGTTATAGATGGAATTATGAATTATGAAGTCTAGTGTAAGTTAGGCTAGGGCAAAGCGGGAGCGCAATAAAAGCTCGCTCTCTCGCTCTTGGCGAATTCGCCCCGCTTTGCCACCGTAGGATAGCTAGAGTAAGAGATTGAATTGTGAAGAAACGTTAGTTGTTCGCCAACCTTGAAATAGATCGAGCGTATCAAGTTTTTCGCCCCGCCAAATAAATAATTTAAATTACAGCCACCCAAAGTTTTCGGTAACTGATTAGAAAAACTCTTCTAATTTTTCAGGCATGTATACTGAACCACCGCAACTATATAGCATACACACTCCAGGAAATGTGGCAGGACCGCATATTTTGGGCATAAGCACCAATATGGCAATATAGCCCCAAAAAAGTGGAACCTCCGCAACTATATGACACCTGCACTTATATAGAAACCTTCCCTCTACAGCACTTGCATGTTTATTGAATCACCGCAACGATCTGGAACCCACGCTCTAGGAAATGTGGCAGGATCGCATATTTTGGGCATAAGCACCAATATGGCAATATAGCCCCAAAAAAGTGGAACCTCCGCAACTATATGGCTTCTGCAATTATACAGAACCCTTCCCTATCCAGCACTGGCATGTATACTGAACCACCGCACCTATATAGAACCCACGCTCCAGGAAATGTGGCAGGATCGCATATTTTGGGCATAATCACCAATATGGCAATATAGCCCCAAAAAAGTGGAACGTCCGCAACTATATGGCACCTGCACTTATATAGAACCCTTCCCTATCCAGCACTGGCATGTATACTGAACCACCGCACCTATATAGCCCCCACGCTCCAGGAAATGTGGCAGGATCGCACATCTTGGGCACTAGCACCAATATGGCAATATAGCCCCAAAAAAGTGGAACCTCCGCAACTATATGGCTTCTGCACTTATATAGAACCCTTCCCTATCCAGCACTGGCATGTATACTGAACCACCGCACCTATATAGCATCCACGCTCCAGGAAATGTGGCAGGATCGCATATTTTGGGCATAAGCACCAATATGGCAATATAGCCCCAAAAAAGTGGAACTTCCGCAACTATATGGCTTCTGCACTTATATAGAACCCTTCCCTATCCAGCACTGGCATGTATACTGAACCACCGCAACTATATAGCATACACACTCCAGGAAATGTGGCAGGACCGCATATTTTGGGCATAAGCACCAATATGGCAATATAGCCCCAAAAAAGTGGAACCTCCGCAACTATATGGCACCTGCACTTATATAGAACCCTTCCCTATCCAGCACTGGCATGTATACTGAACTATCGCACCTATATGGCACCCACGCTCTAGGAAATTTGGCAGGATCGCATATTTTGGGCACTAGCACCAATATGGCACTCTAGCCCATAAAAAAGTGTAACCTCCGCAACTATATGGAACCTGCACTTATATAGAACCCTTCCCTATCCAGCACTGGCATGTATACTGAACCACCGCACCTATATAGCATCCACGCTCCAGGAAATGTGGCAGGATCGCATATTTTGGGCATAAGCACTAATATGGCAATATAGAACCAAAAAAGTGGAACCTCCGCAACTATATGGCACCTGCACTTATATAGAACCCTTCCCTATCCAGCACTGGCATGTATACTGAACCACCGCACCTATATAGCACCCACGCTCCAGGAAATGTGGCAGGATAGCACATCTTGGGCATAAGCACCAATATGGCAATATAGCCCCAAAAAAGTGGAACCTCCGCAACTATATGGCTTCTGCACTTATATAGAACCCTTCCCTATCCAGCACTGGCATGTATACTGAACCACCGCAACTATATAGCATACACACTCCAGGAAATGTGGCAGGATCGCATATTTTGGGCATAAGCACCAATATGGCAATATATCCCCAAAAAAGTGGAACCTCCGCAACTATATGGCACCTGCACTTATATAGAACCCTTCCCTATCCAGCACTGGCATGTATACTGAACCACCGCACCTATATGGCACCCACGCTCTAGGAAATTTGGCAGGATCGCATATTTTGGGCATAAGCACCAATATGGCAATATAGCCCCAAAAAAGTGGAACCTCCGCAACTATATGGCACCTGCACTTATATAGAACCCTTCACTATCCAGCACTGGCATGTATACTGAACCACCGCACCTATATAGCCCCCACGCTCCAGGAAATGTGGCAGGATCGCACATCTTGGGCACTAGCACCAATATGGCACTCTAGCCCATAAAAAAGTGGAACCTCCGCAACTATATGGTACCTGCACTTATATAGAACCCTTCCCTATCCAGCACTGGCATGTATACTGAACCACCGCACCTATATAGCACCCACGCTCTAGGAAAAGTGGCAGGATCGCATATTTTGGGCATAAGCACCAATATGGCACTATATAGCCCTAAAAAAGTGGAACCTCCGCAACTATATGACACCTGCACTTATATAGAAACCTTCCCTATACAGCACTTGCATGTTTATTGAATCACCGCAACGATCTGGAACCCACGCTCTAGGAAATGTGGCAGGATCGCATATTTTGGGCATAAGCACTAATATGGCAATATAGCCCCAAAAAAGTGGAACCTCCGCAACTATATGGCTTCTGCACTTATATAGAACCCTTCCCTATCCAGCACTGGCATGTATACTGAACCACCGCACCTATATAGAACCCACGCTCCAGGAAATGTGGCAGGATCGCATATTTTGGGCATAATCACCAATATGGCAATATAGCCCCAAAAAAGTGGAACCTCCGCAACTATATGGCTTCTGCACTTATATAGAACCCTTCCCTATCCAGCACTGGCATGTATACTGAACCACCGGACCTCTATAGCCCGCACGCTCCAGGAAATATATCAGGATCGCACATCTTTGGCACTAGCACCAATATGGCACTCTAGCCCATAAAAAAGTGGAACCTCCGCAACTATATGGCACCTGCACTTATATAGAACCCTTCCCTATCCAGCACTGGCATGTATACTGAATCACCGCACCCATATATCACCCACGCTCCAGGAAATGTGGCAAGATCGCACATCTTGGGCACTAGCAACAATACGGCACTATACCCTCAAAAAAGTGGAACTCCGCAACTATATGGCACCTTCACTTATATAGAACCCTTCCCTATCCAGCACTGGCATGTATACTGAACCACCGCACCTATATAGCACCCACGCTCTAGGAAATTTGGCAGGATCGCATTGTTTGGGCATAAGCACCAATATGGCAATATAGCCCTAAAAAAGTGGAACCTCCGAAATTATATGACACCTGCACTTATATAGAAACCTTCCCTATACAGCACTTGCATGTATATTGAATCACCGCAACGATCTGGAACCCACGCTCTAGGAAAAGTGGCAGGATCGCATATTTTGGGCATAAGCACCAATATGGCAATATAGCCCCAAAAAAGTGGAGCCTCCGCAACTATATGGCACCTGCACTTATATAGAACCCTTCCCTATCCAGCACTGGCATGTATACTGAACCACCGCACCTATATAGCCCCCACGCTCCAGGAAATGTGGCAGGATCGCACATCTTGGGCACTAGCACCAATATGGCAATATAGCCCCAAAAAAGTGGAACCTCCGCAACTATATGGCTTCTGCACTTATATAGAACCCTTCCCTATCCAGCACTGGCATGTATACTGAACCACCGCAACTATATAGCATACACACTCCAGGAAATGTGGGAGGACCGCATATTTTGGGCATAAGCACCAATATGGCAATATAGCCCCAAAAAAGTGGAACCTCCGCAACTATATGGCACCTGCACTTATATAGAACCCTTCCCTATCCAGCACTGGCATGTATACTGAACCACCGCACCTATATAGCATCCACGCTCCAGGAAATGTGGCAGGATCGCACATCTTGGGCATAAGCACCAATATGGCAATATAGCCCCAAAAATGTGGAACCTCCGCAACTATATGGCACCTGCACTTATATAGAACCCTTCCCTATCCAGCACTGGCATGTATACTGAACCACCGCACCTATATAGCCCCACGCTACAGGAAATGTAGCAGGATCGCACATCTTGGGAACTAGCACCAATATGGCACTCTAGCCTCAAAAAAGTGGAACTCCGCAACTATATGGCACCTGCACTTATATAGAACCCTTCCCTATCCAGCACTGGCATGTATACTGAACCACCGCAACTATATAGCATACACACTCCAGGAAATGTGGGAGGACCGCATATTTTGGGCATAAGCACCAATATGGCAATATAGCCCCAAAAAAGTGGAACCTCCGCAACTATATGGCACCTGCACTTATATAGAACCCTTCCCTATCCAGCACTGGCATGTATACTGAACCACCGCACCTATATGGCACCCACGCTCTAGGAAATTTGGCAGGATCGCATATTTTGGGCACTAGCACCAATATGGCACTCTAGCCCATAAAAAAGTGGAACCTCCGAAACTATATGGCACCTGCAATTATATAGAACCCTTCCCTATCCAGCACTGGCATGTATACTGAACCACCGCACCTATATAGCATCCACGCTCCAGGAAATGTGGCAGGATCGCATATTTTGGGCATAAGCACCAATATGGCAATATAGCCCCAAAAAAGTGGAACCTCCGCAACTATATGGCACCTGAACTAATATATAACACTTCCCTATCCAGCACTAGCATGTATACTTAACCACCGCACCTATATAGCCCCCACGCTCCAGGAAATGTGGCAGGATCGCACATCTTGGGCACTAGCACCAATATGGCACTCTAGCCCATAAAAAAGTGGAACCTCCGCAACTATATAGCACCTGCACTTATATAGAACCCTTCCCTATCCAGCACTGGCATGTATACTGAACCACCGCAACTATATAGCATACACACTCCAGGAAATGTGGCAGGATCGCATATTTTGGGCATAAGCACCAATATGGCAATATAGCCCCAAAAAAGTGGAACCTCCGCAACTATATGGCTTCTGCACTTATATAGAACCCTTCCCTATCCAGCACTGGCATGTATACTGAACCACCGGACCTCTATAGCCCCCACGCTCCAGGAAATGTATCAGGATCGCACATCTTTGGCACTAGCACCAATATGGCACTCTAGCCCATAAAAAAGTGGAACCTCCGCAACTATATGGCACCTGAACTAATATATAACACTTCCCTATCCAGCACTAGCATGTATACTTAACCACCGCACCTATATAGCCCCCACGCTCCAGGAAATGTGGCAGGATCGCACATCTTGAGCACTAGCACCAATATGGCACTCTAGCCCATAAAAAAGTGGAACCTCCGCAACTATATAGCACCTGCACTTATATAGAACCCTTCCCTATCCAGCACTGGCATGTATACTGAACCACCGCACCTATATAGCCCCCACGCTCCAGGAAATGTGGCAGGATCGCACATCTTGGGCACTAGCACCAATATGGCAATATAGCCCCAAAAAAGTGGAACCTCCGCAACTATATGGCTTCTGCACTTATATAGAACCCTTCCCTATCCAGCATTGGCATGTATACTGAACCACCGCAACTATATAGCATACACACTCCAGGAAATGTGGGAGGATCGCATATTTTGGGCATAAGCACCAATATGGCAATATAGCCCCAAAAAAGTGGAACCTCCGCAACTATATGGCACCTGCACTTATATAGAACCCTTCCCTATCCAGCACTGGCATGTATACTGAACCACCGCACCTATATAGCACCCACGCTCCAGGAAATGTGGCAGGATCGCATATTTTGGGCATAAGCACCAATATGGCAATATAGCCCCAAAAAAGTGGAACCTCCGCAACTATATGGCTTCTGCACTTATATAGAACCCTTCCCTATCCAGCACTGGCATGTATACTGAACCACCGCACCTATATAGCACCCACGCTCCAGGAAATGTTGCAGGATCGCATATTTTGGGCATAAGCACCAATATGGCAATATAGCCCCAAAAAAGTGGAACCTCCGCAACTATATGGCACCTGAACTAATATATAACACTTCCCTATCCAGCACTAGCATGTATACTTAACCACCGCACCTATATAGCCCCCACGCTCCAGGAAATGTGGCAGGATCGCACATCTTGGGCACTAGCACCAATATGGCACTCTAGCCCATAAAAAAGTGGAACCTCCGCAACTATATAGCACCTGCACTTATATAGAACCCTTCCCTATCCAGCACTGGCATGTATACTGAACCACCGCAACTATATAGCATACACACTCCAGGAAATGTGGCAGGATCGCATATTTTGGGCATAAGCACCAATATGGCAATATAGCCCCAAAAAAGTGGAACCTCCGCAACTATATGGCTTCTGCACTTATATAGAACCCTTCCCTATCCAGCACTGGCATGTATACTGAACCACCGGACCTCTATAGCCCCCACGCTCCAGGAAATGTATCAGGATCGCACATCTTTGGCACTAGCACCAATATGGCACTCTAGCCCATAAAAAAGTGGAACCTCCGCAACTATATGGCACCTGAACTAATATATAACACTTCCCTATCCAGCACTAGCATGTATACTTAACCACCGCACCTATATAGCCCCCACGCTCCAGGAAATGTGGCAGGATCGCACATCTTGAGCACTAGCACCAATATGGCACTCTAGCCCATAAAAAAGTGGAACCTCCGCAACTATATAGCACCTGCACTTATATAGAACCCTTCCCTATCCAGCACTGGCATGTATACTGAACCACCGCACCTATATAGCCCCCACGCTCCAGGAAATGTGGCAGGATCGCACATCTTGGGCACTAGCACCAATATGGCAATATAGCCCAAAAAAAGTGGAACCTCCGCAACTATATGGCTTCTGCACTTATATAGAACCCTTCCCTATCCAGCACTGGCATGTATACTGAACCACCGCAACTATATAGCATACACACTCCAGGAAATGTGGGAGGATCGCATATTTTGGGCATAAGCACCAATATGGCAATATAGCCCCAAAAAAGTGGAACCTCCGCAACTATATGGCACCTGCACTTATATAGAACCCTTCCCTATCCAGCACTGGCATGTATACTGAACCACCGCACCTATATGGCACCCACGCTCTAGGAAATTTGGCAGGATCGCATATTTTGGGCACTAGCACCAATATGGCACTCTAGCCCATAAAAAAGTGGAACCTCCGAAACTATATGGCACCTGCAATTATATAGAACCCTTCCCTATCCAGCACTGGCATGTATACTGAACCACCGCACCTATATAGCATCCACGCTCCAGGAAATGTGGCAGGATCGCATATTTTGGGCATAAGCACCAATATGGCAATATAGCCCTAAAAAAGTAGAACCTCCGCAACTATATGACACCTGCACTTATATAGAAACCTTCCCTATACAGCACTTGCATGTTTATTGAATCACCGCAACGATCTGGAACCCACGCTCTAGGAAATGTGGCAGGATCGCATATTTTGGGCATAAGCACCAATATGGCAATATAGCCCCAAAAAAGTGGAACCTCCGCAACTATATGGCACCTGCACTTATATAGAACCCTTCCCTATCCAGCACTGTCATGTATACTGAACCACCGCACCTATATAGCCCCCACGCTCCAGGAAATGTGGCAGGATCGCACATCTTGGTCACTAGCACCAATATGGCACTCTAGCCCATAAAAAAGTGGAACCTCCGCAACTATATGGCACCTGCACTTATATAGAACCCTTCCCTATCCAGCACTGGCATGTATACTGAACCACCGCACCTATATAGCACCCACGCTCCAGGAAATGTGGCAGGATCGCATATTTTGGGCATAAGCACCAATATGGCAATATAGCCCCAAAAAAGTGGAACCTCCGCAACTATATGGCTTCTGCACTTATATAGAACCCTTCCCTATCCAGCACTGGCATGTATACTGAACCACCGCACCTATATAGCACCCACGCTCCAGGAAATGTGGCAGGATCGCATATTTTGGGCATAAGCACCAATATGGCAATATAGCCCCAAAAAAGTGGAACCTCCGCAACTATATGGCTTCTGCACTTATATAGAACCCTTCCCTATCCAGCACTGGCATGTATACTGAACCACCGCACCTATATAGCACCCACGCTCCAGGAAATGTGGCAGGATCGCATATTTTGGGCATAAGCACCAATATGGCAATATAGCCCCAAAAAAGTGGAACCTCCGCAACTATATGGCACCTGAACTATTATATAACACTTCCCTATCCAGCACTAGCATGTATACTTAACCACCGCACCTATATAGCCCCCACGCTCCAGGAAATGTGGCAGGATCGCACATCTTGGACACTAGCACCAATATGGCACTCTAGCACCAAAAAAGTGGAACCTCCGCAACTATATGGCTTCTGCACTTATATAGAACCCTTCCCTATCCAGCACTGGCATGTATACTGAACCACCGGACCTCTATAGCCCCCACGCTCCAGGAAATGTATCAGGATCGCACATCTTTGGCACTAGCACCAATATGGCACTCTAGCCCATAAAAAAGTGGAACCTCCGCAACTATATGGCACCTGCACTTATATAGAACCCTTCCCTATCCAGCACTGGCATGTATACTGAACCACCGCACCTATATAGCACCCACGCTCCAGGAAATGTGGCAGGATCGCATATTTTGGGCATAAGCACCAATATGGCAATATAGCCCCAAAAAAGTGGAACCTCCGCAACTATATGGCTTCTGCACTTATATAGAACCCTTCCCTATCCAGCACTGGCATGTATACTGAACCACCGCACCTATATAGCACCCACGCTCCAGGAAATGTGGCAGGATCGCATATTTTGGGCATAAGCACCAATATGGCAATATAGCCCCAAAAAAGTGGAACCTCCGCAACTATATGGCACCTGAACTAATATATAACACTTCCCTATCCAGCACTAGCATGTATACTTAACCACCGCACCTATATAGCCCCCACGCTCCAGGAAATGTGGCAGGATCGCACATCTTGGGCACTAGCACCAATATGGCACTCTAGCCCATAAAAAGTGGAACCTCCGCAACTATATAGCACCCGCACTTATATAGAACCCTTCCCTATCCAGCACTGGCATGTATACTGAACCACCGCAACTATATAGCATACACACTCCAGGAAATGTGGCAGGATCGCATATTTTGGGCATAAG